>NC_091309.1:2436006-2523506 GCF_038502225.1 Cherax quadricarinatus | reverse complement strand
AAAAAATCCAGTTTATTAACATTATTAAAGTTGCAAATTACCAGTGTGAATGGCCTATATACAGTTTAATAGAGGACACTTATACGTGCCAACAGCTGTGCGAAACTTGTTCTAAATACAGTATACTGTTATGAACGGAAAGTTCGAGCAACTGCTGAAAGGTAATTCCATCTGCGATACCTAATAAAGTTACCCATCGAGGAGTGGGGAAAAGATAGTTAATAATTATTGTTTCCCCAGGCGTGATGTGTGTGTAGTGGAGGAAGTACCTACACTTAGCATCACCTTCCCCGGCGCCTGGACCCAGGGTACCTACTGCTCGCACCCCACGTGAGTACCTCGCATCCCACCTGTGTACCTCACATCCCACCTGAGTACCTCACATCCCACCTGTGTACCTCACATCCCACCTGAGTACCTCACATCCCACCTGAGTACCTCACATCCCACCTGAGTACCTCACATCCCACCTGAGTACCTCACATCCCACCTGAGTACCTCACATCCCACCTGTGTACCTCACATCCCACCTGTGTACCTCACGTCCCACCTGTGTACCTCACATCCCACCTGTGTACCTCACATCCCACCTGTGTACCTCACATCCCACCTGAGTACCTCACATCCCACCTGAGTACCTCACATCCCACCTGAGTACCTCACATCCCACCTGTGTACCTCACATCCCACCTGAGTACCTCACATCCCACCTGTGTACCTCACATCCCACCTGAGTACCTCACATCCCACCTGAGTACCTCACATCCCACCTGAGTACCTCACATCCCACCTGAGTACCTCACATCCCACCTGAGTACCTCACATCCCACCTGTGTACCTCACATCCCACCTGAGTACCTCACATCCCACCTGAGTACCTCACATCCCACCTGAGTACCTCACATCCCACCTGAGTACCTCACATCCCACCTGAGTACCTCACATCCCACCTGTGTACCTCACATCCCACCTGAGTACCTCACATCCCACCTGTGTACCTCACATCCCACCTGAGTACCTCACATCCCACCTGTGTACCTCACATCCCACCTGAGTACCTCACATCCCACCTGAGTACCTCACATCCCACCTGTGTACCTCACATCCCACCTGTACCTCACATCCCACCTGTACCTCACATCCCACCTGAGTACCTCACATCCCACCTGAGTACCTCACATCCCACCTGAGTACCTCACATCCCATGAGTACCTGTGTACACATCCCACCTGAGTACCTCACGTCCCACCTGTGTACCTCATCCCACCTGAGTACCTCACGTCCCACCTGAGTACCTCACATCCCACCTGTGTACCTCACATCCCACCTGTGTACCTCACATCCCACCTGAGTACCTCACGTCCCACCTGAGTACCTCACATCCCACCTGAGTACCTCACATCCCACCTGTGTACCTCACATCCCACCTGAGTACCTCACATCCCACCTGAGTACCTCACGTCCCACCTGAGTACCTCACGTCCCACCTGAGTACCTCACATCCCACCTGAGTACCTCACATCCCACCTGAGTACCTCACATCCCACCTGAGTACCTCACGTCCCACCTGTGTACCTCACATCCCACCTGAGTACCCACCTGAGTACCTCACCTCCCACCTGAGTACCGCACAGCCCACCTGAGTACCTCACATCCCACCTGTGTACCTCACATCCCACCTGAGTACCTCACATCCCACCTGTGTACCTCACATCCCACCTGAGTACCTCACATCCCACCTGAGTACCTCACATCCCACCTGAGTACCTCACATCCCACCTGTGTACCTCACATCCCACCTGAGTACCTCACATCCCACCTGAGTACCTCACACAGTTCCTTATCAGTGTTATATGTAAGTTGCTAGTTATATAATTCATCTGTCAAACTATACATGCTTCAACTTATAGTCTATATTAACCTAGACCAGTTTTTTAAAGTCACCTGCAAAATTACGATGATTCCATCATTCATAATGCCCTCCTGTTGTCCAGCTCAGCCTCATATTTTATTATGTAGTGTAAGATGTTTGTGTAATGTAGTGATGGGAATTATTATTATAATCAAGGGGGAGTGATGGGAATGTCATTCAGTGATGGAGTATGACAGAAGAACCATCTTGCGTGACGGAACATAAAAGGTTAACTCCTGCCTGATGTTAGGTTCAAGTGTTCGCTGTAACCTTGCATAATATTAGAGATACAACCAGGGTAGCCCACAGTGTGCTATTGTTAATGGACAATAACAAAGCACTATAACTGCTGAACTGAGTACCTACACTTTATATACTAGTAATGAACTATACTGTAAGTCACAGTACAGTGACTAGAGCAGTTGTAAACTAAAACACAAATTGCCTGACGTTGATCTTGATAATGATCCTGTGTGAGAGTTGTGAAATATACAAGTTGAAGGTGTCTCTTGTGGCAGGTACCTCCGTCAGCAGTGCTGTGAAGGTTACACCGTGGCTGCCCGCCAGCAAGGCTGTCCTGTGGGTGGGTACCTCAGTGTTCATGAGAGAGAGAGAGAGAGAGAGAGAGAATGTGTGTACACTCACCTAGTTGTAGTTGCAGGGGTCGAGTCATAGCTCCTGGCCCCGCCTCTACACTAGCCTCTACTGGGTCACTCTCCCCGCACCATGAGCTTTATCATAACCTCTGCTTAAAGATATGAAAGGATCCTGCCTCCACTACATCGGTTCCCAAACTATTCCACTTCCTGACTACTCTGTGACTGAAGAAATACTTCCTAACATCCCTGTGATTCATCTGTGTCTTCAGTTTCCAACTGTGTCCCCTTGTTGCTGTGTCCCATCTCTGGAACATTCTGTCTCTGTCCACCGTGTCAATTCCTCTCAGTATTTTATATGTTGTTATCATGTCCTCCCTATCTCTTCTGTCCTCCAGTGTCGTCAGGTTGATTTCCCTTAACCTCTCTTCGTAGGACACACCCCTTAGCTCTGGGACTAGTCTTGTTGCAAATCTTTGCACTTTCTCTAGTTTCTTTACATGCTTGGCTAGGTGTGGGTTCCAAACTGGTGCCGCATACTCCAATATGGGCCTAACATACACAGTGTACAGGGTCCTGAACGATTCCTTATTAAGATGGAGGAATGCTGTTCTTAGGTTTGCTAGGCGCCCATATGCTGTAGCAGTTATTAGGTTGATGTGCGCCTCAGGAGATGTGCCTGGTGTTATACTCACTCCAAGATCTTTTTCCTTGAGTGAGGTTTGTAGTCTAGACTGTACTCCGTCTGCGGTCTTCTTTGCCCTTCCCCAATCTTCATGACCTTGCACTTAGTGGGGTTGAACTCCAGGAGCCAATTGCTGGACCAGGTCTGCAGCCTGTCCGGATCCCTTTGTAGTTCTTCCTGGTCCTCGTCCAATTGAATTCTTCTCATCAACTTCACATCATCTGCACAGATACTTCGAAGTCAATTCCTTCCGTCACGTCGTTCACAAATACCAGAAACAGCACTGGTCCTAGGACTGACCCCCTGTGTAACCCCACTCGTCACAGGTGCCCACTCTGATACCTCGACGCATACCATGACTCGCTGCTGTCTTCCTGACAAGTATTCCCTGATCCATTGTAGTGCCTTCCCTGTTGTCCCTGCCTGGTCCTCCAGTTTTTGCACTGATCTCCTGTGTGGAACTGTGTCAAACGCCTTCTTGCAGTCCAAGAAAATGCAATCTAACCAACCCTCTCTCTCTTGTTTTACTGATGTCACCATGTCATCGAACTCCAGAAGGCCAGCAGTAACAGCCTAGTTGATCAGACCCTGATCCACCATGAGGCCTGGTCTCAGACCGGGCCGCGGGAGCGTTGTCCCCCCCCCGAAACCCTCTCCAGGTAAACTCCAGGTAAGGTTTGTGACACAGGATTTCCCGTCCCTGAAACCGTGTTGGCTGTTGTTGATAAACTCATTTCTTTCCAGGTGTTCCACCACTCTTCTCCTGATAATCTTCTCCATGGCTTTACATACTATATAGTCAGTGACACCGGTCTATAGTTTAATGCTTCTTGTCTGTCCCCTTTTTAAAAAATTGGGACTACATTTGCTGTCTTCCATACCTCATGTAATCTCCCTGTGTGTGTGTGTGTGTGTGTGTGTACTCACCTATTTGTGGTTGCAGGGGTCGAATCATAGCTCCTGGCCCCGCCTCTTCGCTGATTGCTACTAGGTGTGTGTGTGTGTGTGTGTGTGTGTGTGTGTGTGTGTGTGTGTGTGTGTGTGTGTGTGTGTGATGTTCAATAATCAGATTATGAACAAGTTGTGAAAGTTTTAATATTATTTGTTACATCTTACTTCCTCGCTGACATCGTTCCAGCTGTCACTCATTATTGTGAATATATATTTTTATTCTTTCTGCTCTGCTTGGTAATTTGAGATTACAACGTCATGTTGAGTATCTCTCATGAGAACCTTGAAGTGGTCGCCTAAATTTTCTTTTACCTCCTACTTGTCTATTTCACTCGTCATTCAAGACCCTCCCGATCGGATTTAAATTTTGAACACTTGTGTACGGTAACGAGAACAATCTTCTAAGAATGTGCAAGTGCCCTATGAGCAGTTATTCAACCCATTCCCAGCATCCTGGAATGGTTGGGATAACTTGCAGAGCCCTCAGTGGCGTAGCTTCAAACGCTTGAACGTGCTTCCTAATTTGAGTGAAATTCAAGGGTGTAGATGGTGCAGATTTGATCCTTTTGTGTGTAAAGTTTTGATTCTCTTTTATTCTTCACGACCACCTGCGTCTGTCTCTTCTAAACTGCTTCAGTATTTATTAGCTGATGCATTTTACAGCCAGGATAGTGCCCATTCAATTTTTTCAGTACAATAATTTTTTTTAACCTGGAAATCCCCTCAAATAAATTAATGTCTCGGAAAGTCATTACTTTTTTTATATCGTTAAAGGTAAAAACTGAAAACTGTTATTGTAAATCTGCTTATTTCATAGCCAAGCTCCTCTGAGATATAACCCTCCATCACCCCCACTCATCCTTCCCTTAGAACGCGACCCACAAGTCTAACGCCCAACTATCTATTTAGTGCTAGATGAATAGAGACAGCAAGGCAATGAGACCCTAATACTAGAGTGCTTGAAGATGACTGAAGCAGAGTGCTTGGATTGTGAGTGATGCCACTGCTAAGAGTGCAACTGGAGGCACTACACAGTTCTGAACATACAACTGGAGGCGCTATACAGTTCTGAACATACAACTGGAGGCACTACACAGTTCTGAACATGCAACTGGAGGTGCTACAAAGTTCTGAACATACAACTGGAGGCGCTATACAGTTCTGAACATACAACTGGAGGCACTACACAGTTCTGAACATACAACTGGAGGCGCTATACAGTTCTGAACATACAACTGGAGGTGCTACACAGTTCTGAACATACAACTGGAGGCACTACACAGTTCTGAACATGCAACTGGAGGCGCTATACAGTTCTGAACATACAACTGGAGGTGCTACACAGTTCTGAACATACAACTGGAGGCGCTACACAGTTCTGAACATACAACTGGAGGTGCTACACAGTTCTGAACATACAACTGGAGGTGCTACACAGTTCTGAACATACAACTGGAGGCGCTACACAGTTCTGAACATACAACTGGAGGTGCTACACAGTTCTGAACATACAACTGGAGGCGCTACACAGTTCTGAACATACAACTGGAGGTGCTACACAGTTCTGAACATACAACTGGAGGTACACAGTTGTGAACTACACAGTTCTGAACATACAACTGGAGGTGCTACACAGTTCTGAACATACAACTGGAGGTGCTACACAGTTCTGAACATACAACTGGAGGCGCTACACAGTTCTGAACATGCAACTGGAGGTGATACACAGTTCTGAACATACAACTGGAGGTGCTACACAGTTCTGAACATACAACTGGAGGCGCTACACAGTTCTGAACATACAACTGGAGGTGCTACACAGTTCTGAACATACAACTGGAGGTGCTACACAGTTCTGAACATACAACTGGAGGTGCTACACAGTTCTGAACATACAACTGGAGGCGCTACACAGTTCTGAACATACAACTGGAGGTGATACACAGTTCTGAACATACAACTGGAGGCGCTACACAGTTCTGAACATACAACTGGAGGCGCTACACAGTTCTGAACATGCAACTGGAGGTGATACACAGTTCTGAACATACAACTGGAGGCACTACACAGTTCTGAACATACAACTGGAGGTGCTACACAGTTCTGAACATGCAACTGGAGGTGATACACAGTTCTGAACATACAACTGGAGGCACTACACAGTTCTGAACATACAACTGGAGGTGCTACACAGTTCTGAACATGCAACTGGAGGCGCTATACAGTTCTGTACATACAACTGGAGGTGATACACAGTTCTGAACATACAACTGGAGGTGCTACACAGTTCTGTACATACAACTGGAGGTGATACACAGTTCTGAATATACAACTGGAGGCGCTATACAGTTCTGTACATACAACTGGAGGTGATACACAGTTCTGAACATACAACTGGAGGTGCTACACAGTTCTGTACATACAACTGGAGGTGATACACAGTTCTGTACATACAACTGGAGGTGCTACACAGTTCTGAACATACAACTGGAGGTGCTACACAGTTCTGAACATACAACTGGAGGCGCTACACAGTTCTGAACATACAACTGGAGGTGCTACACAGTTCTGAACATACAACTGGAGGTGCTACACAGTTCTGTACATACAACTGGAGGTGCTACACAGTTCTGTACATACAACTGGAGGCGCTACACAGTTCTGAACATACAACTGGAGGTACTACACACTTCTGAACGTACAACTGGAGGTACTACACACTTCTGAACGTACAACTGGAGGTACTACACACTTCTGAACGTACAACTGGAGGTACTACACACTTCTGAACGTACAACTGGAGGTACTACACACTTCTGAACGTACAACTGGAGGTACAGTCCTGGATCCACACTACACACAATTCCTTTATTTTCATAATATGAAATTCTCACTTTATCTTATATTGAGAGGTTAAGTTTTGTCTGTGGTTGTTTTATTGTTGTTTACGTTTGTGCTGGTGTCAGAGAAGCAGGTGGAGGAGATACTGACGACCGCAGGACACATGCCAGACTGTAGCCGCTTCCATCACCTTCTGCAGCGGTACCGCCTTCACCGCCTGCTGAACGCCCGCACGCCCGCCCATACTCTCCTGCTGCCCCTTGATCAGGTAGGTCTGCTAGTGCACGCGCACACACACACACACACACACACACACACATACACACACACACACACACACACACACACACACACACACACACACACACACACTTCGAACCTTCAGCTTCAGAGTGGTGAGGAAGGCAAACTACTTGTACAATAATGTCGCAGAGGCAGGATCTATACATAACCTTAAGACTAGGTACGATAGACAGTTTACTCTGATATCTCTGGTATGTTTCCCATACCCATCTTGTGGTCTCTCATCTAAGGATTACAAACACACAACATTGATCTACAAATTTTCAACAATTATGTGCTTCGGAGGAGAAAGATTTTTCACTAAGGTTCTTGAGGTGCTGTAAGCGAGTGGCTTTGCTGTATAATCCTACGGGTTTAGCACTTCCCATGATTATAATAATATAAATTACGCATTGTAGCTATACGATAGTGTTTATATGATTTAAACAATTACGAACCGTTGGTTTGAATCGAGAGTGTTTTCCGTATGTAGTTTATCTGGCCTCTGTCCTTCCCGGGTCACAGGTAGCAGCAGCCGGCCAACGCATTTCTGTATTCAGTGACCCATAATTAGTAAAGAAAAAGCATTTTTTTCTACAGACCAGTGTAATGGGTCCAGGGACTGGACCCCAACACGCGTGTGCCAAGCAAGGTATAAGACGTAATGATCTACGTATTTACAAATTTTATCGAATTTAGAATAATACTAACGATTTTACAGCCATGAATTTAATACACTGATAACGGTTATTTACAATAGTTTAAATCTGTTTTTCCCCACAGTGGCTGGTAATATGCCACTGTAGATCAAATATTTATATTTTGAATATGACTGACGAGTCGTCTCTGAATTCATGAATTTTTTCGTGGTCCAGCGCGTAATGGCACAGGTGTGACAATAATCCCTCTATGGTTATTCTTCGTGAACCGGAGGTTATAATTGTTACTCAGTCGAAGCGGGACAAGAGTAACATCCAAGAGTCTGCTGATTTTCCTGGATGTGTTGTACACGTGTTCTTCCTCTTGCATAACTCTGAAGTTTATTAAGTTCACTTGAAGTTCTTCTTGTATTATTGTATTATTTCCTCGAACTGCTACAGCTGCCAACCCAGAGTTGTAATCGACTCCCTCAGTGAAGATACACGTCTGTGCCAACTTACTAATGTTATGAGACGCCACGAAACGAGTACTTCACTTCATTGTGTACATTTCTTCCATATATCTGTTTCTGGATTTTGATACGTCGCAATTCTCACTCAGGGCGTTAGTTTAACATCTTTATTATGCACTTTATACCCATCCTGTGGGAGGTAGTCACACCATACCCATCCTGTGGGAGGTAGTCACACCATACCCATCCTGTGGGAGGTAGTCACACCATACCCATCCTGTGGGAGGTAGTCACACCATACCCATCCTGTGGGAGGTAGTCACACCATACCCATCCTGTGGGAGGTAGTCACACCATACCCATCCTGTGGGAGGTAGTCACACCATACCCATCCTGTGGGAGGTAGTCACACCATACCCATCCTGTGGGAGGTAGTCACACCATACCCATCCTGTGGGAGGTAGTCACACCATACCCATCCTGTGGGAGGTAGTCACACCATACCCATCCTGTGGGAGGTAGTCACACCATACCCATCCTGTGGGAGGTAGTCACACCATACCCATCCTGTGGGAGGTAGTCACACCATACCCATCCTGTGGGAGGTAGTCACACCATACCCATCCTGTGGGAGGTAGTCACACCATACCCATCCTGTGGGAGGTAGTCACACCATACCCATCCTGTGGGAGGTAGTCACACCATACCCATCCTGTGGGAGGTAGTCACACCATACCCATCCTGTGGGAGGTAGTCACACCATACCCATCCTGTGGGAGGTAGTCACACCATACCCATCCTGTGGGAGGTAGTCACACCATACCCATCCTGTGGGAGGTAGTCACGCAATACCCATCCTGTGGGAGGTAGTCACACAATACTCATCCTGTGGGAGGTAGTCACACCATACCCATCCTGTGGGAGGTAGTCACACCATACCCATCCTGTGGGAGGTAGTCACACCATACCCATCCTGTGGGAGGTAGTCACACTATACCCATCCTGTGGGAGGTAGTCACACCATACCCATCCTGTGGGCTGTAGCTGCTATGAGCATTTATGGATCATAGGCAACACTATATATATGGACATATCTGAGAGTCAGGAGTGTAGCAAGCAGTCCAACTTGAAGGTGGGAACAGGCAGGAATGACTGGTTACTTTGAATCACACCTATGCAGACGTGAGACATAATAATTTCACGTGTTTTTCTTACATGTACTGATAGGTGACTTGAGTGATGTATAGTGTGCTGGGTGATCTTTCTTTTTCGTTTGTCTGTGACGGGTTTCTTCTCCTGTGTCCAACAACGTGTGTGTGTGTGATACTTTATGTATGTACTTATTGTTCTCAACAGTTTTGTACTATATGTATGCATTATGTCTGTATAAGATATGCACTCAATAAAATATAAAAAAAAGGAATCAATCATTGGCAGGATGCTTGAATACCTTCGACATTCCTTATAATAGCATTTAGGAAGGGTTTCAGGAGTCTGGACTCGCGGACATGGTCAGAATTGGGTCGAGCAGTGGAAGTGGATGAGGGATGGAGTGGACCGCCGCTACTGTTATACCACCTGCTGCCACGTCGCTGGCTCACTACCCACCTCCATCATGGCCAGAACATTCCCACACTCTACCAGGGACACCCCATCACTGTCACCAAACTGGAGAATAAGGTGCTTGTATCTATGCTAGTCTCTACCCTACACTTGCCCGTCCTGGACCGTAGACCCTCATTCCTCCTGGCCCGGTGGCCTGGTGGCTAAAGCTCCCGCTTCACACACGGAGGGCCCGGGTTCGATTCCCGGCAGGTGGAAACATTTCGACATGTTTCCTTACACCTGTGGTCCTGTTCACCTAGCAGCAAATAGGTACCCGAGTGTTAGTCGACTGGTGTGGGTCGCATCCTGGGGGACAAGATTAAGGACCCCAATGGAAATAAGTCATGTTAGTCGACTGGTGTGGGTCGCATCCTGGGGGACAAGATTAAGGACCCCAATGGAAATAAGTCAGACAGTCCTCGATGACGCACTGACTTTCTTGGGTTATCCTGGGTGGCTAACCCTCCGGGGTTAAAAATCCGAACGAAATCTTATCTTATCTCTAAAGGAAAGTGTTATTAGTTGTGCCTTGGGAGGGCGGGTTGCTTCTGTACACAAGAATTTTGCCTTAAAGTCGCTCCTCATGAGTCACCTTAACTCCACATTTTAACCACATTTTCACAATTTATATTAGACAAGTTTGCAATAGACGTTGTGTAACATGTGTCATCTATAACATATTACAAATTGTGTTGTCATAGACGGCATCACAGTTGTTATAGATGGAATCACAGATGGTGTTGTCACAAGACAGATGGTGCTGCTGAACTGTGTGGGTGTAGTACGTGTGGACGTACACTCACGTGATGGTGTGGTTCACGTCATCAGCAGACCCTTGCCTCCAGCATACACCCTCACCCTGGCTGACCTCATCTCCAGTGACCACAAGCTCACACTCTTCTACACTCTACTAGGCTATGTTAGTATACTCTCATTCCTCGCATTATTTACCATTAACTCGAATAACAAAGGACAAGATCATGAGTATGAAAAATATATTTGTGAAATACATTGCGAAAAAAAATTTTAAGTAATAAAAACGTATTATTCAAAAATTGGAAATAAACCTTGAATTGTTTATACAGTGTAGGTGCTAATCTGTTTCATTGTTTAATAAATTCCTATATTAGTTTCCCCTCAATAACTGTCAAATGCCCCTCTGGAAAGGCTTCAAATCTGTTCTATTCCTTTTACGAGCAGTGAGGTAGAAGTGGCTGGGTTTATGGGATATGAGGATACCTTTCCCATGATCACGCAGCCACCCATACATATCTAACTTTTTATTAAATTGATAAATAAGAAGAGAAAAAGTCCGTCACGATCAAACGCTCCCGCTGATTGGTTCGTCATTCATCATATCTAGCAGAGTCCCCCCGAGCCCCTAGCCAGCGTGTTCCCTGGACAGTATGTAGCGGAGTCCCCCCGAGCCCCTAGCCAGCGTGTTCCCTGGACAGTATGTAGCGGAGTCCCCCCGAGCCCCTAGCCAGCGTGTTCCCTGGACAGTATGTAGCGGAGTCCCCCCGAGCCCCTAGCCAGCGTGTTCCCTGGACAGTATGTAGCGGAGTCCCCCCGAGCCCCTAGCCAGCGTGTTCCCTGGACAGTATGTAGCGGAGTCCCCCCGAGCCCCTAGCCAGCGTGTTCCCTGGACAGTATGTAGCGGAGTCCCCCCGAGCCCCTAGCCAGCGTGTTCCCTGGACAGTATGTAGCGGAGTCCCCCCGAGCCCCTAGCCAGCGTGTTCCCTGGACAGTATGTAGCGGAGTCCCCCCGAGCCCCTAGCCAGCGTGTTCCCTGGACAGTATGTAGCGGAGTCCCCCCAAGCCCCTAGCCAGCGTGTTCCCTGAACAGTATGTAGCGGAGTCCCCCCGAGCCCCTAGCCAGCGTGTTCCCTGGACAGTATGTAGCGGAGTCCCCCCAAGCCCCTAGCCAGCGTGTTCCCTGGACAGTATGTAGCGGAGTCCCCCCAAGCCCCTAGCCAGCGTGTTCCCTGAACAGTATGTAGCGGAGTCCCCCCGAGCCCCTAGCCAGCGTGTTCCCTGGACAGTATGTAGCGGAGTCCCCCCAAGCCCCTAGCCAGCGTGTTCCCTGGACAGTATGTAGCGGAGTCCCCCCCAGCCCCTAGCCAGCGTGTTCCCTGGACAGTATGTAGCGGATTCCCCCCGAAGCCCCTAGCCAGCGTGTTCCCTGGACAGTATGTAGCGGAGTCCCCCCCAAGCCCCTAGCCAGCGTGTTCCCTGGACAGTATGTAGCGGAGTCAGTCCCAAGCCCCTAGCCAGCGTGTTCCCTGGACAGTATGTAGCGGAGTCCCCCCCAAGCCCCTAGCCAGCGTGTTCCCTGGACAGTATGTAGCGGAGTCAGTCCCAAGCCCCTAGCCAGCGTGTTCCCTGGACAGTATGTAGCGGAGTCCCCCCCAAGCCCCTAGCCAGCGTGTTCCCTGGACAGTATGTAGCGGAGTCCCCCCGAGCCCCTAGCCAGCGTGTTCCCTGGACAGTATGTAGTGGAGTCCCCCCGAGCCCCTAGCCAGCGTGTTCCCTGGACAGTATGTAGCGGATTCCCCCCGAAGCCCCTAGCCAGCGTGTTCCCTGGACAGTATGTAGCGGAGTCCCCCCCCAAGCCCCTCGCCCGCGGGTTCCCTGGACAGTATGTAGCGGAGTCCCCCCGAGCCCCTAGCCAGCGTGTTCCCTGGACAGTATGTAGCGGAGTCCCCCCCAAGCCCCTAGCCAGCGTGTTCCCTGGACAGTATGTAGCGGAGTCCCCCCAAGCCCCTAGCCAGCGTGTTCCCTGGACAGTATGTAGCGGAGTCCCCCCCAAGCCCCTAGCCAGCGTGTTCCCTGGACAGTATGTAGCGGAGTCCCCCCAAGCCCCTAGCCAGCGTGTTCCCTGGACAGTATGTAGCGGAGTCCCCCCGAGCCCCTAGCCAGCGTGTTCCCTGAACAGTATGTAGCGGAGTCCCCCCGAGCCCCTAGCCAGCGTGTTCCCTGGACAGTATGTAGCGGAGTCCCACCGAGCCCCTAGCCAGCGTGTTCCCTGTACAGTATGTAGCGGAGTCCCCCGAGCCCCTAGCCAGCGTGTTCCCTGAACAGTATGTAGCGAAGTCCCCCCGGGCCCCTAGCCAGCGTGTTCCCTGGACAGTATGTAGCGGAGTCCCCCCCCAGCCCCTAGCCAGCGTGTTCCCTGGACAGTATGTAGCGGAGTCCCCCCGAGCCCCTAGCCAGCGTGTTCCCTGGACAGTATGTAGCGGAGTCCCCCCCGAGCCCCTAGCCAGCGTGTTCCCTGGCCCGTATGTAGCGGAGTCCCCCCGAGCCCCTAGCCAGCATGTTCCCTGGACAGTATGTAGCGGAGTCCCCCCCAAGCCCCTAGCCAGCGTGTTCCCTGGACAGTATGTAGCGGAGTCCCCCCCCTGAGCCCCTAGCCAGCGTGGTCCCTGGACAGTATGTAGCGGAGGCCCCCCGAGCCCCTAGCCAGCATGTTCCCTGGACAGTATGTAGCAGAGTCCCCCCGAGCCCCTAGCCAGCGTGTTCAGTGGACAGTATGTAGCGGAGTCCCCCCGAGCCCCTAGCCAGCGTGTTCCCTGGACAGTATGTAGCGGAGTCCCCCCGAGCCCCTAGCCAGCGTGTTCCCTGGACAGTATGTAGCGGAGTCCCCCCGAGCCCCTAGCCAGCGTGTTCCCTGGACAGTATGTAGCAGTCTCCCCCCCGAGCCCCTAGCCAGCGTGTTCCCTGGACAGTATGTAGCAGAGTCCCCCCCAAGCCCCTAGCCAGCGTGTTCCCTGGACAGTATGTAGCAGAGTCCCCCCGAGCCCCTAGCCAGCGTGTTCCCTGGACAGTATGTAGCGGAGTCCCCCCGAGCCCCTAGCCAGCGTGTTCCCTGGACAGTATGTAGCAGAGTCCCCCCCAGTAGCCCCTAGCCAGCGTGTTCCCTGGACAGTATGTAGCGGAGTCCCCCCGAGCCCCTAGCCAGCGTGTTCCCTGGACAGTATGTAGCGGAGTCCCCCCGAGCCCCTAGCCAGCGTGTTCCCTGGACAGTATGTAGCGAGTCCCCCCCCAAGTCCCCCCAGTATGTAGCGGATTCCCCCCGAGCCCCTAGCCAGCGTGTTCCCTGGACAGTATCTAGCAGAGTCCCCCCGAGCCCCTAGCCAGCGTGTTCCCTGGACAGTATGTAGCAGAGTCCCCCCCGAGCCCCTAGCCAGCGTGTTCCCTGGACAGTATGTAGCAGAGTCCCCCCGAGCCCCTAGCCAGCGTGTTCCCTGGACAGTATGTAGCAGAGTCCCCCCGAGCCCCTAGCCAGCGTGTTCCCTGGACAGTATGTAGCGGAGTCCCCCCGAGCCCCTAGCCAGCGTGTTCCCTGGACAGTATGTAGCGGAGTCCCCCCAAGCCCCTAGCCAGCGTGTTCCCTGGACAGTATGTAGCGGATTCCCCCCGAAGCCCCTAGCCAGCGTGTTCCCTGGACAGTATGTAGCTGAGTCCCCCCCAGCCCCTAGCCAGCGTGTTCCCTGGACAGTATGTAGCGGAGTCCCCCCAAGCCCCTAGCCAGCGTGTTCCCTGGACAGTATGTAGCGGAGTCCCCCCGAGCCCCTAGCCAGCGTGTTCCCTGGACAGTATGTAGCGGAGTCCCCCCAAGCCCCTAGCCAGCGTGTTCCCTGGACAGTATGTAGCGGAGTCCCCCCGAGCCCCTAGCCAGCGTGTTCCCTGGACAGTATGTAGCGGAGTCCCCCCAAGCACCTAGCCAGCGTGTTCCCTGGACAGTATGTAGCGGAGTCCCCCCAAGCCCCTAGCCAGCGTGTTCCCTGGACAGTATGTAGCGGAGTCAGTCCCAAGCCCCTAGCCAGCGTGTTCCCTGGACAGTATGTAGCGGAGTCCCCCCGAGCCCCTAGCCAGCGTGTTCCCTGGACAGTATGTAGCGGAGTCCCCCCAAGCCCCTAGCCAGCGTGTTCCCTGGACAGTATGTAGCGGAGTCCCCCCAAGCCCCTAGCCAGCGTGTTCCCTGGACAGTATGTAGCGGAGTCCCCCCCAGCCCCTAGCCAGCGTGTTCCCTGGACAGTATGTAGCGGAGTCCCCCCCCCCTAAGCCCCTAGCCAGCGTGTTCCCTGGACAGTATGTAGCGGAGTCCCCCCAAGCCCCTAGCCAGCCTGTTCCCTGGACAGTATGTAGCGGAGTCCCCCCCAAGCCCCTAGCCAGCGTGTTCCCTGGACAGTATGTAGCGGAGTCCCCCCCAAGCCCCTAGCCAGCGTGTTCCCTGGACAGTCAGTTTCCCTGTTCTCTAATATGTTATTTTTCCCCTATAATCTACCTTGTACATAATTACTATCGCATTTCCTCTATCTGTTTGGTAAGGTGAAGTCCAGGATCTTTACTTAATTCATGGTATTTATTTATTTATTTATTTATAAATTTTAGCATACATACAGAGGTACAAAAAAAATACAGGTAAGAGCAGCATGCCAAAGCCACTTATATGCATAGCATTATGGGCTGGCTTAAAATTAACTTAAGATTAACTAAGCAATGATGAAATCAGTGATAAAACATTATTGTAAACAGATAACTATAAAGCACAAATGAGTATTACAAAGACAGGTCATATGGTTGCATGCATTGTTGTACATTCAGGTAGTGTATTTAAAAAAAATAACAAAGTTAGGTTTAACATTTGTGTGATATAATTGTGAGAAACATTTAGGATATACAATTTATATGGTTCAGTTATTATTTATTTGGTTTTGAGTAAGTGAACTTTGAGAAGAGACTTGAATTTATAAACAGGTAGTGTTTCTTTTATATTTACAGGTAATGAATTCCAGATTTTAGGGCCTTTTATGTGCATTGAGTTTTTGCATATCATGAGATGGACACGAGGAACATCAAAGAGTGATCTGTGCCTTGTATTATGGTCATGTGTTCTGTTGAGGTTGGCAAGGAGATGTTTGAGGGGAGGGTTAATATCAGAGTTAAGTGTTCTATGTATGTAATAAGTGCAATAATAAGTATGAATGTTTTGTATGGTGAGTAGGTTGAGTGTTTTGAATATTGGTGGAGTGTGCTGCCTGTAGTGAGAATTTGTTATTCTAACTGCAGCCTTTTGTTGGGTAATTAGTGGTCTGAGATGTTTAGTTGTTGTTGAGCCCCATGCACAAATTCCATGGGTGAGATAGGGGTAAATAAGAGAGTGATATAGGGCCAGGAGGGCTGACTGTGGAACATAGTACCGTATCTTCGATAGTATGCCTACAGTCTTGGAAATTTTCTTAGAAATTTGTTGTATATGTGTATGAAATTTGAGTCTATTATCGAGGTGGATTCCTAAGAATTTTCCCTCTGTTAGCTTTGTGATAGGTGATCCGTTTATCGTTATGTTAAGAGGTACATCTGTAGCTCTGCTACCAAACTGAATGAAGTAGGTTTTGTCAATGTTTAGTGTAAGTTTGTTAGTCCTCATCCAGGTAGATATTTTCTGTAATTCGGTGTTTACAGTATTGGCTAGCGTGACTGGGCTCGGGTGAGAGAAGACGTATGTGGTGTCATCTGCAAAAAGTGTGGGTTTGAGTAATTGCGAAGCATTTGGTAGGTCATTTATGTATAGGAGAAAGAGAAGAGGGCCAAGGACACTTCCCTGTGGGACACCAACTGTAATTGGTTGTGCGGAAGAGCTTGCCCCATTTGCGTACACATATTGGCTTCTGTTGCTGAGGTAAGACTTGAGGTAGTTGAGGGAGTGCCCTCTAATACCATAGTGTGACAATTTTACGTGGAGCAAGTCATGGTCAACTGTATCAAAAGCTTTACGTAAGTCAATGAAGATCCCCAGTGGGACTTCTTTTTTCTCTATTGCAGTGTATATATGTTCAAGCATGTGTATAACAGCATCATTAGTATTTTTATTAGGCCTGAATCCAAATTGGCAGGGGTTGAGAATGTTATGGGAGATGAGGTAGGAGTAGATTCGTTTATGAATTAATTTTTCGAAGATTTTTGAGAGAGGGTGTAAATTGGATATTGGCCTATAGTTATTCAACTCTGTTTGGTCTCCTCCTTTATGGATCGGGGTGACCCTTGCTATTTTGAGAACTGTAGGGAAGGTGGAGGATTCAATGAATTTGTTAAAGAGTGTTGCAATGATTGGTGATAGTACTTGTGACGCTTTTTTGTATATAAAGGGTGGTAAGGTATAACAACAAATATTTGATAACAATTGTGTTGTAGAGATCTGAACTCAACTCAGACTTCTACAACACAACTGTCATCAAACATTCGTTAAGTTACACCGTGAATTAAGTAAAGATCCTGGACTTCACCTTACGAAACAGATAAAGAGGAAATATGATAGTAATTATGGACGCGGTAGATAGGGGAAAAATAAACATGATATTAGGAGACTGGGGAACTCAGGCGCCGTCCTCGCTGTGTGTCTAGCCTGCGTGTCCCTTGAATTTGCCTAGTTAAAATACATCTTTTATTCTTTAATCATGTTTGGGTAGGCTGACTGCCAGTGTTCTTGATGTTTATTGTGGTATCAGGGAGAGTTGGTGAGCCTGGTGCGCCACACTGGTCCTCTCACAGTACTGGCACCAACCAATGATGCTTTCAATCGTCTACCAAGACACTTTTTGGACTCCATCACTTATGACGCCAAGTACTTTCCAGCCCTCCAAGGTAGGTGACTACAACAAGTGCTTTCCAGCCCTCCAAGGTAGGTGACTACAACAAGTGCTTTCCAGCCCTCCAAGGTAGGTGACTACAACAAGTACTTTCCAGCCCTCCAAGGTAGGTGACTACAACAAGTACTTTCCAGCCCTCCAAGGTAGGTGACTACAACAAGTACTTTCCAGCCCTCCAAGGTAGGTGACTACAACAAGTACTTTCCAGCCCTCCAAGGTAGGTGACTACAACAAGTACTTTCCAGCCCTCCAAGGTAGGTGACTACAACAAGTACTTTCCAGCCCTCCAAGGTAGGTGACTACAACAAGTACTTTCCGGCCCTCCAAGGTAGGTGACTACAACAAGTACTTTCCGACCCTCCAAGGTAGGTGACTACAAGTACTTTCCAGTTTCATAAAGTATAAGACAGGTTTTTAAGAGATGTGGGAAGGGTGTGACGTTGCAAGGTTTGGGCAAGTAGGAGAAACCTCAGTTAGGTTTACATGTCATATGTCAGGAACTGCAACCAGGTGAATAATAAAAGCTTGAGGTGTACAAAATATGAGGCCCATAATAAATGTATGGACATGAGGCACAAAAACATGGATATGAGGCACAAAAACATGGATATGAGGCACAAAAACATGGATATGAGGCACATAAAAACATGGATATGAGGCACAAAAACATGGATATGAGGCACAAAAACATGGATATGAGGCACATAAAAACATGGATATGAGGCACAAAAACATGGATATGAGGCACATAAAAACATGGATATGAGGCACAAAAACATGGATATGAGGCACATAAAAACATGGATATGAGGCACATAAAAACATGGATATGAGGCACAAAAACATGGATATGAGGCACATAAAAACATGGATATGAGGCACATAAAAACATGGATATGAGGCACAAAAACATGGATATGAGGCACATAAAAACATGGATATGAGGCACATAAAAACATGGATATGAGGCACATAAAACATGGATATGAGGCGCATAAAAAATTGATATGAGGCACATAAAAACATGGATATGAGGCACATAAAGAACATGGATATGAGGCACATAAAAACATGGATATGAGGCACATAAAGAACATGGATATGAGGCACATAAAAACATGGATATGAGGCACATAAAGAACATGGATATGAGGCACATAAAAACATGGATATGAGGCACATAAAAACATGGATATGAGGCACATAGTGAAGCTGACAAACTATATAAATTTCTGTGATCAGAGGTATATCATATTTAGCAAGATATTAACATTTATTAACATAGTAAAGTCGACCCCGGGGTAGACCCAAGTGTAGACTCCGGAGGTAGACCCTGGTGTAGACCCCGTGGGGAAGCTGTTGCAACAGTGGCGGACCTATATTTTTGGGGCCCTGAAGCTTCAACTATTATGGGGGGCCCCTTCGCAACCATTTCTCATGCAGTAATCCCAAAATTTTTAAGCAGATAGACTAAAGTCGCTTTTGGGGTCCCTGCGGGATCAGGGGCCCCTGCGGGATTAGGGGCCCCTGAAGTTTAAAGATTCATTAGTTTCACAGATCCTTCCCCGTTCTACACTAACCCCCAGGTTCTCTCCCCCTGGTGTGAGCAGCGCTAGTCCGCCAGCACCTGCTGGAGGGGCTGCAGTGCTCCACAGCACTGAGGAGGAAGGCAGAGGTGACCACGATGGAAGGACGATCCCTGACTGTTTCCTGCAACCACTCCCTCACTCTCAGAGTGGGCGCCTCTACTGTCACCACTCCTGACCTGCTAACATCCAACGGCGTCCTCCACTACGTTGACCGCGTCCTCATACCCCCCATGGGTGAGTGGGGCAGGGGATGGGTGAGGGGATGACTGGAGCAGGGGAAGAGTAGGGAAAAGGGGTGAATCGGGCAGGGGAAGAGTGGGGAATGAGTGGGGGAAAGGGAGTAAGAGAGAAAGGTGACAGTGGGGAAGGGGGTAAGAGGAGCAGGGGTGAGTGGGGAAAGGGGTAAAAAAAAGGCAGGGGTGAATGGGGAAGGGGTGAGAGGTAGAGGTGAGTGGGGAAGGTGTGAGAGGTAGAGGTGAGTGGGGAAGGGGTGAGAGGTAGAGGTGAGTGGGCGCAGACGAGGAGAGAAGTATACAAGTATTTAATCTGGTGAAAGGCTCTAGATACAAGAAACTGGAGCTGATCTTCTCTTCCTTGGAGCAAACCTGATCCCCCGCCATTCCTTAGGAGCTATATGAACCCTGCGGGTTTAGCACTGCCCCGTGAATACGGTAATTGTCGTGAATGTTATAAGCTGTCAGCTGACCTTAGTACACTTAAGTGAATAATTTGGAAGACGTGAAAGTTTGTCAGTGTTGGGTGTAGTCAAGTGTATACTGTATACATTATGTGTAGTGGTGTGGTTGTGGGAGGGTATCTGTGTGAGGGGGAGGAGTAGAGACTCGGCTCCTGCCCCCACCTCTTAGACCACTTTGATCAGCACCATCAAATTAAAATTAAAATTAAAATTCAAAGTTTATTCTCTATAAAGATTACAATGTTTAATTTACAGAATTTGGTTGTTGTGTGGTTTACATGTAGTTAAATAATGATTACAGAGTGTACCACTAGAACACCTAGCATGGCTAGGCATTTCGGGCAGACTTAGTTTAATTCTTTATTTTAAAATATTACAAATTATGAGGTAAGTTGGTATTATGGCTAAGTGACTAAATACTACTAGTTTGTGAGTTTAGCAATGTGAATGCTTTTGTTTTGGCAAAGTACATAGTTTCAGTATTGGAGTGTCATAGGATTCATTATTTTAAGATTGAGATTAATATTTCTGTTTATGGTCAAATGGGTGAGTGTAAGTGTGAACCACCAGGTGGTATTCGTGTAGTTAGTTGATGGGGTGTATCAGGGAGATAAGATGTTTTCTAATGGTAGTTTTGAAGGTGATGAATGTGTCTGCAGTTCTAGAGTTCTCAGGTAGGGTGTTCCAGATTTTAGGGCCTTTGACATACATTGAATTTTTGTAAAGGTTTAGTCGGACACGGGGAATGTCGTAGAGATGTTTGTGTCTGGTGTTATGCCTGTGGGCTCTGTCACAACTATCAAGAAAGCGTTTTAGGTCAAGGTTGATATTGGAGTTTAAGGTCCTGTAGATGTAGATTGCACAGTAGTAAGTGTGGATGTACTGAACAGGGAGTAAGTTTAGATCTATGAAGAGTGGGGGGGGGGGTGTTGCCAGGGATGGGATTTAGTGATTATTCTTACTGCAGCTTTTTGTTGGGTTATTATTGGTTTTAGGTGTGTTGCTGCAGTTGATCCTCAAGCACAAATAGCATAGGTGAGGTATGGATAAATAAGTGAGTGGTATAGTGTGAGAAGGGCATTTTGCGGCACGTAGTATCGTATCTTGGAGAGGATCCCAACCGTTTTGGATACTTTTTTGGTTATGTGTTGGATATGGGTGCTGAAATTCAGGTTGTTGTCAAGGTATAGGCCTAGGAATTTGCCCTCATTATGTCTGGTAATTAGAGTGTTGTCGATCTTAATGTTAATTTGTGCATCTCCTGCTCTGCTACCAAACATAATATAGTAGGTTTTGTCAGTGTTAAGTGTAAGTTTATTGGCTGTCATCCAAGTCGATATTTTGATCAGCTCCTCGTTAACAATGGTGTTGAGGGTGGCAAGATTAGGGTGAGAGATGACATAATTCGTGTCGTCAGCAAAGAGAATGGGTTTCAGGTGTTGGGATACGTTTGGAAGATCATTGATGTATATGAGGAAGAGCAGGGGACCAAGGACACTTCCCTGCGGAACTCCAGTATCAAGTGGCCGTGTTGTTGATGCTGTGTCTTTAATGGTGACATACTGATACCTATTAGTAAGGTAAGATTTGAAATATGCAAGCGCATGGCCTCTTATACCGTAATGGTCAAGTTTGTGGAGTAGGATGTCGTGGTCTACTGTGTCAAAAGCTTTTCTTAGGTCAATAAAAAATCCTAGTGGATATATCTTATTTTCCAATGCTGTGTAAAGCAGATCTAGCATTTTTATGATTGCATCATTAGTGCTTTTATTTTTCCTGAATCTAAAGTGGCAGGGGTTGAGTATGTTTTGTGCTGTTATAAATGAATATAGTCTCCTGTGCACGAGTTTCTCAAAGATTTTGGATAGCAATGGTAAGTTTGATATTGGCCTATAGTTGTTTAAGTCTGTAGGGTCACCACCTTTATGTATTGGTGTAACCCTTGCCATCTTGAGTAGTTTCGGGAAGGTGCTAGTTTCTAGTGACTTGTTAAAAATTAATGAAATAGCATGCAAAAGGATATGGGCCGCTCGCTTGTACAGTAATGGTGGGACATTACACAGATTCCCTGAGTTGTTTTTAAGTGACTTTATAATCTCGGTGACTTCCGAGGGCTCAGTTGGTGCAAGATAGAAGGAATTTGGTAAATTCCCATCTAGGTAGTCCCCGGCATGGGCATTGGTATGTGGGATTTTATTGGCGAGATTAGATCCTATGGTTGAGAAGAAGTCGTTTATCTTGTTAGCTGTGTCAGTGGGATGTAGTGGTGTTTCATTAGGTTTAGTTAGGACAATATTCTTGTTTTTTTTCAGTTTGTGGGTCCCTAGAATCTGAGAGTCTTTTCCAGGTCTTTTTTATATCTCCTCTAGTGTCTGTGAATCTACTGGAGTAGTATAGTTGTTTGGCTTTCTTTATTACTTTGGTGAGAACTGATGAATAGTGTTTAAGAATATCTTTGTGTATTAAGCCCTGTCTATATTGCTTTTCATATTGGTGTTTCTTGTCAATGGATTTCAGAATGGTGCTGGTTAGCCATGGGCAACCAAGCCGTTTGTTTGTGATCTGTTTCGTTTTTATAGGACAATGTTTGTTGTATAGTCTAAGTAATTTAAGAAAAATGTCTGTCCAGTCATCAATACCATTGGCCTTGGAGAATTCTGTAGGCCAGTCAACAATCTCTAGGTCAGCTGTGAACTTCCTTATCGAGGCCTCGTCATGGAGTCTAAATGAGACTGTTGTATTCAAGTGGTGGTTTACTAATGTTTGTCAGGAGGAAGGTAGGGTAGTGGTCTGTAGTGCTATCTGTGATTATCCCTGATTTAAGGGGGGCTAGTATATTGGTCCATATGTGGTCTATTATGGTTGCACTTGTCTCAGTGAGCCTGGTTGGTTTAGTTATTGTTGGTATGAGAAGTGTGTTGTTCATATTGTTGATGAAATCAGTTACAGGCTGATCATCTAGTAAGCCAAGGTTGATGTTGAAGTCTCCAGCTAAGAGAAGGTGGTGCTTATTCATTTGTCTGTTTGTTATTAGTGACTTTAATTTCTCACTGAAATTTGGGATGTTTGTGCGAGGTATCCGGTAAATGGCACCGATTGTTATAGGTGTCTTAAGGTTTTTTACAGTAAAATTAGCAAAAATGTATTCCCCATATTCATCACTAAAGCAAGTGGTGCTAATACAAGATAATTGGTTAGAGTAATAGATTGCAATACCACCCCCAACTTGGTTTAGTCTGCAGTTGTGAATTGCTGTGTATCCTGGTAGAGGGTAGATATCTATTGTGTCCTGCTTAAGCCAGGTCTCAGTAAGAATAATGCAGGAGAAGGGTGTCTTTAGTGATTCAAGGAGTGCCAGGAGGTCATCATAGTGTTTGCTTAAGGACCTGATGTTGTAGTTAAGTACTGATAGACTTTTAGCATTGTTTAGGATAGTGCTGGCTTGTGATGCTGTGTAATAAAGGCTGTTACTTTCCAATAGGTTTTGATTGGGTGTCAGATTATGGAGGTTTAGATCAGGGTCAACGTGATCAATCATCTTCTAGGTTTAAATTATGGTTATTTATATCCTGAGTTATGTGTTGAGTTCTAGTACTGATATCTGTAGTGGTGGGAAGTTTGGATAAGTATATAGCTAGAGTATTTTGGTCATATAGAGTATAGTCACTACTACACATAATGAAGTTGATGTTGTCTATGTGTTGTGCTGGAATGAACTAAAGTACAACTAGGTATAAACTAGTAATATAAAAATACAAATTTAAAATAGAACAAGACTCTCACTTGTAATTGCACTAACTCAGTTTGTTTTAACTCAGTCTGTCCCTATCTATTGATGAATGCTAAAATTTTGTATGTCGTAATCGTGTCCCACCTTGTCCTTCTCTCAGCCAGAGTGGGCAGGTTTAGTTTTATCAGCCTCTCTTCACAGTGCGTCTCACAGTTCTAGTACTAGCCTGGTTGTCAGCGAGTGTGGTGTCAGATGTTTGAGCAATCTGATGTGGTCTACAGCACTGAGCCTGGCCCAGGTCACTCGGAGGGCAGGAGCTACCACCTACATCAGACTAGTACGTCGAGTTGGCCTCTTCCACCGCCTTGTCTCCTACGGCCCATACACAGTCTTCGCTCCCTCCAACAAGGCCCTCAGAAGTCAGTAGTCAATTTACTTACTTCCTTGTATATAATACAATATATAACGAAAACAAATATATGTAGATTGGGGATGATTCTTGTAGTGCCAACTGAGGGGACCCACAGTCTCGGATGGGGTCCCTCTTATAGGAAATATTTATGAGTATCTTACTGAGATACAATCATCTTTTTATCTGAGAACTGTTATGGTGTGCGCAGGACTGAAGAGGACGACGTTACAGGACCATGTAGCTCTTAAAAAGCTGGTACTCTACCATCTGGCGGACGGTGCCCACGCCTCCTACACCCTTAGGGACAACCATCTCCTTCCCTCCAGACTTCCTGGTGCCTCACTCAGGGTCAAGATCCACCCCAAGGTCAGTTTGTATGCCCCGAATTTTGTTTTGTAGTCCGCATGTCTAGGATGAGATATCTGCTACAGTCATAAATATAAGATAAGATAAGATAAGATTTCGTTCGGATTTTTAACCCCGGAGGGTTAGCCACCCAGGATAACCCAAGAAAGTCAGTGCGTCGAGGACTGTCTAACTTATTTCCATTGGGGTCCTTAATCTTGTCCCCCAGGATGCGACCCACACCAGTCGACTAACACCCAGGTACCTATTTGCTGCTAGGTGAACAGGACAACAGGCGTAAGGAAACGTGTCAAATGTTTCCACCCGCCGGGAATCGAACCCGGGCCCTCCGTGTGTGAAGCGGGAGCTTTAGCCACCAGACCACCAGGCCACCCCAGACCACCAGGCCTTTCGAGTCTCACTACTCTCGGAGCCCGGCCATGGGCCAGGCTCGTCTGGTGCTTGCCTGGTCAACCAGGCTGTTGCTCCTGGAGGCCCCCTGTCCCACATATCCATCACAGCCTGGTTGATCTGGCACCTGGGAAAGATGCATGCGATCAAGGTACACACGTACAACGATGAGAAATTTCAATTACTCAGATACGGTAAATACGAGGAAATTAAATCTTCATCAGAGTACAAAACAAATTCTGGCCACAAAATAGAGCGAAACACCAACGTCAAAGACCTGGGAATGATCATGTCGGAGGATCTCACCTTCAAGGACCATAACATTGTATCAATCGCATCTGCTAGAAAAATGACAGGATGGATAATGAGAACCTTCAAAACTAGGGAGGCCAAGCCCGTGATGACACTCTTCAGGTCACTTGTTCTATCTAGGCTGGAATATTGCTGCACACTAACAGCACCTTTCAAGGCAGGTGAAATTGCTGACCTAGAAAATGTACAGAGAACCTTCACGGCGCGCATAACGGAGATAAAACACCTCAATTACTGGGTGCGCTTGAGGTTCCTAAACCTGTATTCCCTGGAACGCAGGCGGGAGAGATACATGATTATATACACCTGGAAAATCCTAGAGGGACTAGTACCGAACTTGCACACGAAAATCACTCACTACGAAAGCAAAAGACTTGACAGACGATGCAACATCCCCCCAATGAAAAGCAGGGGTGTCACTAGCACGTTAAGAGACCATACAATAAGTGTCAGGGGCCCGAGACTGTTCAACTGCCTCCCAGCATACATAAGGGGGATTACCAACAGACCCCTGGCAGTCTTCAAGCTGGCACTGGACAAGCACCTAAAGTCGGTACCTGACCAGCCGGGCTGTGGCTCGTACGTTGGTTTGCGTGCAGCCAGCAGCAACAGCCTGGTTGATCAGGCTCTGATCCACCAGGAGGCCTGGTCACAGACCGGGCCGCGGGGGCGTTGACCCCCGGAACTCTCTCCAGGTAAACTTCAGGTACACCCAAAAATACTTTAATGGAGATACAAATACAAGCTTATTTCAACACACGATGTAGTGGAGGCAGGAACTATACATAGTTTTAAGACGAGGTATGATAAAGTTCATGGAGCAGGGGGAGGAGAGAAGCTAGTAGCGGTCGGTGAAGAGGCGGGGCCAGGAGCTGAGTCTCGACCCCTGTCACGACAATTAGGCGAGTACACCAGCCGAAAAATGCTCCGCATAATTATGAGGTTCTACTTGTACAACGAAATGTCACCTATGTACAAACATTGTATCAAGCGCAAGTATTATTATTATTATTATACAATATTTATACAGAAATGGGTGACATTTGAATGCAGGGTGAAAGGCATATTATTCACTTCATATATATTGACTACAAAATGCATACTTGTGTAAAGTGATAATGTTGGTTTATCAGACTAACACTCAATCGGCTACACGAAAAAGCTGGAATTAACGTGTTAACTATCAGTAAGAATACGTTAAGTACGAGGCGGGTAAATATTTTGAGTGGCGGATAACAACACTTACTTACATAACCTTCCCTGGCCACATACTTGTGTCTGTATATAGTTGTAAGTGTTTAATAAGGTCGACCAGGCCATGACTAGAGGTGCAGGAACACAAGCAACAGACGCTAACCAATGTACTCAACCAGTGTGACTTTGTCAATGGTCCAAGTCGGACCGAAACGTCGTCGTAAGCTTCTCTCTTTTATGTGCGGGTTATTTGTGTATTGTTCCAGTCACGGTATTGTGCCTTTTTGTTATTTGTAGTGTGTTGTGTACTCAACCAGTTTGGTATTGGAGGCCACGGGAAAACCAAGCAAAATTAATTCTTACGGGCAAAATTAGCTTCACATCCTTATGTACCCCATACCCACACTGTGGTTGGCAGTCACACCATACCCACCCTGTTGGTGGCAGTCACGCCATACCCACCCTGTTGGTGGCAGTCACACCATACCCACCCTGTGATTGGCAGTCACACCATACCAACCCTGTTGGTGGCAGTCACACGATACCCACCCTGTTGGTGGCAGTCACACGATACCCACCCTGTTGGTGGCAGTCACGCCATACCCACCCTGTTGGTGGCAGTCACGCCATACCCACCCTGTTGGTGGCAGTCACGCCATACCCACCCTGTTGGTGGCAGTCACGCCATACCCACCCTGTTGGTGGCAGTCACGCCATACCCACCCTGTGGTTGGCAGTCACACCATACCCACCCTGTGGTTGGCAGTCACACCATACCCACCCTGTGGTTGGCAGTCACACCATACCCACCCTGTTGGTGGCAGTCACACCATACCCACCCTGTTGGTGGCAGTCACACCATACCCACCCTGTTGGTGGCAGTCACACCATACCCACCCTGTGGTTGGCAGTCACACCATACCCACCCTGTGGTTGGCAGTCACACCATACCCACCCTGTGGTTGGCAGTCACATCATACCCACCCTGTTGGTGGCAGTCACACCATACCCACCCTGTTGGTGGCAGTCACGCCATACCCACCCTGCTGGTGGCAGTCACGCCATACCCACCTTGTGGTTGGCAGTCACACGATACCCACCCTGTTGGTGGCAGTCACACCATACCCACCCTGTGGTTGGCAGTCACACCATACCCACCCTGTTGGTGGCAGTCACACCATACCCACCCTGTGGTTGGCAGTCACACCATACCCACCCTGTGGTTGGCAGTCACACCATACCCACCCTGTTGGTGGCAGTCACACCATACCCACCCTGTGGTTGGCAGTCACACCATACCCACCCTGTGGTTGGCAGTCACACCATACCCACCCTGTTGGTGGCAGTCACACCATACCCACCCTGTGGTTGGCAGTCACACCATACCCACCCTGTGGTTGGCAGTCACACCATACCCACCCTGTGGTTGGCAGTCACACCATACCCACCCTGTTGGTGGCAGTCACACCATACCCACCCTGTGGTTGGCAGTCACACCATACCCACCCTGTGGTTGGCAGTCACACCATACCCATCCTGTGGGTGGCAGTCACACCATACCCATCCTGTGGGTGGCAGTCACACCATACCCATCCTGTGGGTGGCAGTCACACCATACCCATCCTGTGGGTGGCAGTCACACCATACCCATCCTGTGGGCAGCAGTCACACCATACCCATCCTGTGTGTGGCGGTCACACCATACCCATCCTGTGGGTGGCAGTCACACCATACCCATCCTGTGTGTGACAGTCACACCATACCCATCCTGTGGGTGGCAGTCACACCATACCCATCCTGTGGGTGGCAGTCACACCATACCCATCCTGTGGGCAGCAGTCACACCATACCCATCCTGTGTGTGGCGGTCACACCATACCCATCCTGTGGGTGGCAGTCACACCATACCCATCCTGAGTGTGGCAGTCACACCATACCCATCCTGTGGGTGGCAGTCACACCATACCCATCCTGTGGGTGGCAGTCACACCATACCCATCCTGTGGGTGGCAGTCACACCATACCCATCCTGTGGGTGGCAGTCACACCATACCCATCCTGTGGGTGGCAGTCACACCATACCCATCCTGTGGGTGGCAGTCACACCATACCCATCCTGTGGGTGGCAGTCACACCATACCCATCCTGTGGGCAGCAGTCACACCATACCCATCCTGTGGGCAGCAGTCACACCATACCCATCCTGTGGGTGGCAGTCACACCATACCCATCCTGTGGGCAGCAGTCACACCATACCCATCCTGTGGGTGGCAGTCACACCATACCCATCCTGTGGGTGGCAGTCACACCATACCCATCCTGTGGGTGGGTGTCTAAAGCCAAAGTGACGTCAATATAAGAATATAACCACATATTAAATAAGTAACCAAAGCTTATATAAACTCAGATACTTACAGTTGCCGGATGGGAGATGACAGGTGAAGGTTGGGTGGTTTGAAGCCCATCTACTACACAAGGGTCATTAGGACTGCACCTAACCTGCTCAACACCAGTCAATAATACTTTGATAACTACAATAAGGATTATAGTAAACCCTTAGTATCCATACACTGAAAGACACACCTTTCAGCGTGCATATATTTTTAAGAAATGACCCACCTCCTGGGCCAGAAGTAAATAAATGACCAAGAGAAGAAAAAAAAAAAAACGAGAATTTTCGAGCTAACAGGATGGCGCCTGTAGGTACGACACTAAAGTACAGGTGGCGCTGACATGCACTCACCCTAGGATTAACAGAGGGAATCATACATTCACACAGGGATTAACAGAGGGAATCATACATTCACACAGGGATTAACAGAGGGAATCATACATTCACCCAGGGATTAACAGAGGGAATCATACATTCACCCAGGGATTAAGACAGGGAATCATACATTCACACAGGGATTAACAGAGGGAATCATACATTCACCCAGGGATTAACAGAGGGAATCATACATTCACACAGGGATTAACACAGGGAATCATACATTCACACAGGGATTAACACAGGGAATCATACATTCACACAGGGATTAACAGAGGGAATCATACATTCACACAGGGATTAACACAGGGAATCATACATTCACACAGGGATTAACAGAGGGAATCATACATTCACACAGGGATTAACAGAGGGAATCATACATTCACACAGGGATTAACAGAGGGAATCATGCATTCACACAGGGATTACCTGGAGTTTACCTGGAGAGAGTTCCGGGGGTTAACGCTCCTGCGGCCCGGTCTGTGACCAGGCCTCCTGGTGGATCAGAGCCTGATCAACCAGGCTGTTACTGCTGGCTGCACGCAAACCAACGTACGAGCCACAGCCCGGCTGGTCAGGAACCGACTTTAGGTGCTTGTCCAGTGCCAGCTTGAAGGCTGCCAGGGGTCTGTTGATAATTCCCCTTATGTATGCTGGGAGGCAGTTGAACAGTCTCGGGCCCCTGACACTTATTGTATGGTCTCTTAACGTGCTAGTGACACCCCTGCTTTTCATTGGGGGGATGTTGCATCGTCTGCCAAGTCTTTTGCTTTCGTAGTGAGCGATTTTCGTGTGCAAGTTCGGTACTAGTCCCTCTAGGATTTTCCAGGTGTATATAATCATGTATCTTTCCCGCCTGCATTCCAGGGAATACAGGTTTAGGAACCTCAAGCGCTCCCAGTAATTGAGGTGTTTTATCTCCGTTATGCGCGCTGTGAAGGTTCTCTGTACATTTTCTAGGTCGGCAATTTCACCTGCCTTGAAAGGTGCTGTTAGTGTGCAGCAATATTCCAGCCTAGATAGAACAAGTGACCTGAAGAGTATCATCATGGGCTTGGCCTCCCAAGTTTTGAAGGTTCTCATTATCCATCCTGTCATTTTTCTAGCAGATGCGATTGATACAATGTTATGGTCCTTGAAGGTGAGATCCTCCGACATGATCACTCCCAGGTCTTTGACGTTGGTGTTTCGCTCTATTTTGTGGCCAGAATTTGTTTTGTACTCTGATGAAGATTTAATTTCCTCGTGTTTACCATATCTGAGTAATTGAAATTTCTCATCGTTGAACTTCATATTGTTTTCTGCAGCCCACTGAAAGATATGGTTGATGTCCACCTGGAGCCTTGCAGTGTCTGCAATGGAGGACACTGTCATGCAGATTCGGGTGTCATCTGCAAAGGAAGACACGGTGCTGTGGCTGACATCCTTGTCTATGTCGGATATGAGGATGAGGAACAAGATGGGAGCGAGTACTGTGCCTTGTGGAACAGAGCTTTTCACCGTAGCTGCCTCGGACTTTACTCTGTTGACGACTACTCTCTGTGTTCTGTTAGTGAGGAACTTATAGATCCATCGACCGAATTTTCCTGTTATTCCTATAGCAGGCATTTTGTGCGCTATTACACCATGGTCACACTTGTCGAAGGCTTTTGCAAAGTCTGTATATATTACATCTGCATTCTTTTTGTCTTCTAGTGCATCTAGGACCTTGTCGTAGTGATCCAATAATTGAGACAGACAGGAGCGACCTGTTCTAAACCCATGTTGCCCTGGGTTGTGTAACTGATGGGTTTCTAGATGGGTGGTGATCTTGCTTCTTAGGACCCTTTCAAAGACTTTTATGATATGGGATGTTAGTGCTATCGGTCTGTAGTTCTTTGCTGTTGCTTTACTGCCCCCTTTGTGGAGTGGGGCTATGCCTGTTGTTTTTAGTAACTGTGGGACGACACCCCCGTGTCCATGCTCCCTCTCCGTAGGATGGAAAAGGCTCGTGATAGGGACTTCTTGCAGTTCTTGATGAACACGGAGTTCCATGGGTCTGACCCTGGGGCAGAGTGCATGGGCATGTCATTTATCGCCTGTTCGAAGTCATTTGGTGTCAGGATAACATCGGATTTCAGATATATTGACCTCTTTTAGCCGCTCTGTTATTCTTTTCCGTCGCCTGTAAAGGGAGCGCCTGTCTCTTTCTATTTTACATCTACTCCTCCTTTTTCTTAGAGGAATAAGCCTTGTGCATACATCGAGTGCCACCAAGTTAATCTGTTCTAGGCATAAGTTGGGGTCTGTGTTGCTTAGTATATCTTCCCAGCTTATATCGGTTAGGACTTGGTTTACTTAGTCCCACTTTATGTTTTTGTTATTGAAGTTGAATTTGGTGAATGCTCCCTCGTGACTAATCTCATTATGTCGGTCTGGGGCTCCACGCATACATGTCTGAACCTCAATTATGTTGTGATCTGAGTATATTGTTTTTGATATGGTGACATTTCTTATCAGATCATCATTGTTAGTGAAGGTGAGGTCTAGTGTATTCTCCAGTCTAGTAGGCTCTATTATTTGCTGGTTTAAATTGAATTTTGTGCAGAGATTTAAAAGCTCGTGTGAGTGAGTTTTCATCAGAGCTACCTCCTGGTGTTATTACTGCAACAATATTATTTGCTATATTCCTCCATTTTAGGTGCCTTAAGTTGAAATCCCCCAGGAGCAAGATGTTGGGTGCAGGAGCTGGAAGATTTTCCAGACAGTGGTCAATTTTTAACAGCTGTTCCTGGAATTGCTGGGATGTTGCATCTGGAGGCTTGTAGACTACCACAATGACTAGGTTTTGGTTCTCGACCTTTACTGCTAAAACTTCCACTACATCATTTGAGGCATTAAGCAGTTCTGTGCAAACAAGTGACTGCAATGTACAGGCCAACCCCCCCCCCCCTTTTGCCTGTTCACTCTGTCACATCTGTATAGGTTGTAACCTGGGATCCATATTTCGTTGTCCAAGTGATCCTTTATGTGGGTCTCAGTGAAAGCCGCGAACATCGCCTTTGCCTCTGCAAGCAGTCCATGGATGAAAGGTATTTTGTTGTTTGTTGCTGGCTTTAGATCCTGTATATTTGCAAAGAAGAATGTCATCGGACTGGTGGTATTGTTGGTACTGTGGGGGGGGGATTTTTTTTCCGGCATTAGTATCTGTATCTGTTGGTTTGGAGTGGAGGCCATCGACTGTGGTTCCACTCCAGGAATGACTGGATTTGGTGTACGATTTCTGCCATTTCCTGCCAGTTTTTTTTTCCTTCCTGGCACTAAAAAACCTCTCCCTCTTGAGTGGCTGTGGCTACCCAGGTTTTCCCATGGCCTGGATGTTTTGTATCTTTTTGTCTCCTTTAGATGGTGTGCCTGGCAATTTAAGTTACAGCACAGTCTTTCCTGTACCGAAGAGGTACACATTTCAGGGTGAAAAAGCTTACAGGAAGGGAGTTTGCATTTTCCTGTTGTCATATGGGCACGGCATTTTCTAGGGTGGTCATAGTTGCACGTCCCGTCTGTTTTTCCAGATTTCCCATGCTTGCAGATACCAAGTGCATAGTATGTGCACAGGCTTGGTTTCCGTTTGCCTTGGGTTTCTGTGACTGCATTCCCTGTTGGTGCATGTTTCCCTGTCTTATTCCTATCCTCCCTAGCACCAACAATGGAGCTCCCACCAGTTGTTTTTGGTAATATATCCTCACTATTGCTAGTGGAGTCCTCTTGTTTGCTATTTCCTGTGGTATTTCTAGTTTGCAATATTGGTTTTATCTTATCTTTGACTACACTTGTTTCCCCACTACGGCTCTTGTCCCCTATGAGGTCATTTATATGTATTCCTTCCTGTGTAAAATTCCCAACTACCTGGACAAAATCAGGGAATCATACATTCACACAGGGATTTACAGAGGGAATCATACATTCACACAGGGATTAACAGAGGGAATCATACATTCACACAGAGATTAACACAGGGAATCATACATTCACACAGGGATTAACAGAGGGAATCATACATTCACACAGGGATTAACAGAGGGAATCATACATTCACAGAGAGATTAACAGAGGGAATCATACATTCACCCAGGGATTAACAGAGGGAATCATACATTCACACAGGGATTAACAGAGGGAATCATACATTCACCCAGGGATTAACAGAGGGAATCATACATTCACACAGGGATTTACAGAGGGAATCATACATTCATACAGGGATTAACAGAGGGAATCATACATTCACCCAGGGATTAACAGAGGGAATCATACATTCACCCAGGGATTAACAGAGGGAATCATACATTCACACAGGGATTAACAGAGGGAATCATACATTCACCCAGTGATTAACAGAGGGAATCATACATTCACACAGGGATTAACAGAGGGAATCATACATTCACCCAGGGATTAACAGAGGGAATCATACATTCACCCAGGGATTAAGAGAGACTCATACATTCACCCAGGGATTGACAGAGGGAATCATTCATTCACCCAGGGATTAACAGAGGGAATCATACATTCACCCAGGGATTAACAGAGGGAATCATACATTCACACAGGGATTAACAGAGGGAATCATACATTCACACAGGGATTAACAGAGGGAATCATACATTCACACAGGGATTAACAGAGGGAATCATACATTCACCCAGGGATTAACAGAGGGAATCATACATTCACACAGGGATTAACAGAGGGAATCATACATTCACCCAGGGATTAAGAGAGACTCATACATTCACCCAGGGATTGACAGAGGGAATCATTCATTCACCCAGGGATTAACAGAGGGAATCATACATTCACACAATGATTTAGAGGGAATCATACATTCACACAGGGATTAACAGAGGAAATCATACATTCACACAATGATTTAGAGGGAATCATACATTCACACAGGGATTAACAGAGGGAATCATACATTCACACAGGGATTAACAGAGGGAATCATACATTCACACAGGGATTAACAGAGGGAATCATACATTCACACAGGGATTAACAGAGGGAATCATACATTCACCCAGGGATTAACAGAGGGAATCATTCATTCACACAGGGATTAAGAGAGACTCATACATTCACCCAGGGATTTACAGAAGGAATCATACATTCACCCAGGGATTAACACAGGGAATCATACATTCACACAGGGATTAGCAGAGGGAATCATACATTCACACAGGGATTAACAGAGGGAATCATACATTCACACAGGGATTAACAGAGGGAATCATACATTCACACAATGATTTACAGAGGGGATCATACATTCACACAGGGATTAACAGAGGGAATCATACATTCACCCAGTGATTAACAGAGGGAATCATACATTCACACAGGGATTAACAGAGGGAATCAAACATTCACACGGATTAACAGAGGGAATCATACATTCACACAGGGATTAACAGAGGGAATCATACATTCACCCAGTGATTAACAGAGGGAATCATACATTCACACAGGGATTAACAGAGGGAATCAAACATTCACACGGATTAACAGAGGGAATCATACATTCACACAGGGATTAACAGAGGGAATCATACATTCACACAGGGTTTAAGAGGGAATCATACATTCACACAGGGATTAACGGAGGGAATCATACATTCACACAGGGATTAACATAGGGAATCATACATTCACACAGGGATTAACATAAGGAATCATACATTCACACAGGGATTAACATAGGGAATCATACATTCACACAGGGATTAACATAGAGAATCATACATTCAATTCAATTCAATTCAATTCTGGCCACAAAATAGAGCGAAACACCAACGTCAAAGATCTGAGAGTGATTATGTCGGAGGATCTCACCTTCAAGGACCATAACATTGTATCAATCGCATCTGCTAGAAAAATGACAGGATGGATAATGAGAACCTTCAAAACTAGGGAGGCCAAGCCCATGATGACACTCTTCAGGTCACTTGTTCTATCTAGGCTGGAATATTGCTGCACTCTAACAGCACCTTTCAAGGCAGGTGAAATTGCCGACCTAGAAAATGTACAGAGAACTTTCACGGCGCGCATAACGGAGATAAAACACCTCAATTACTGGGAGCGCTTGAGGTTTCTAAACCTGTATTCCCTGGAACGCAGGAGGGAGAGATACATGATTATATACACCTGGAAAATCCTAGAGGGACTAGTACCGAACTTGCACACGAAAATCACTCACTACGAAAGCAAAAGACTTGGCAGACGATGCACCATCCCCCCAATGAAAAGCAGGGGTGTCACTAGCACGTTAAGAGACCATACAATAAGTGTCAGGGGCCCGAGACTGTTCAACTGCCTCCCAGCACACATAAGGGGGATTACCAACAGACCCCTGGCAGTCTTCAAGCTGGCACTGGACAAGCACCTAAAGTCAGTTCCTGATCAGCCGGGCTGTGGCTCGTACGTTGGTTTGCGTGCAGCCAGCAGCAACAGCCTGGTTGATCAGGCGCTGATCCACCAGGAGGCCTGGTCACAGACCGGGCCGCGGGGGCGTTGACCCCCGAAACTCTCTCCAGGTAAACTCCAGGTATAAGGGTTACAATGTGGGGTTTACAGGTTTTGGGTATTGTGTGGTTTACATGTTATAAAATACTAATTACAGAGGGTGCCACTAGGACACCTAGCATGGCTAGGCATTTCGAGCAAACTTAGATTAATTCTTAACATTAAATCCTTACAAATTATGGTATTAAGGCTAAGTGACTACATCATAATTTGTGAGTTTAGCAATGTGAATGCTTTTGTTTTGGCACAATACAAGGTGTCTATATTGGAGTATCATAGGCAAACTTATGACTAGTTAGGATTTATTATTTTACGATTAAGATTAGTATTTCTGGGTTTATAGTCAGTGGGTGAGTGAGTGTAATTGTGAACCACCAGGTGGTTATCATGTAGTTAGTTGTCGGGGTGGATCAGGGAGATAAGATGTTTTCTAACTGTAGTTTTGAAAGTGATGAATGTGTCTGCAGTTCTAGAGTTTTCAGGTAGGGTGTTCCAGATTTTAGGTCCTTTGAAATACATTGAATTTTTGTAAAGGTTTAGTCGAACACCGAGAATGTCATAGAGATGTTTGTGTCTGGTGTTATGCCTGTGAATCCTGTCACAACTATCAAGAAAGTGTTTTAGGTCAAGGTTAACATTGGAATTTAAGGTCCTGTAGATATATATTGCACAGTAGTAAGTGTGGATGTTCTGAACAGTCAATCAAACAAACGGGCTTCCACATGGATAAATTGTCATTTTTGTGGAAAATGGTGTCACGCCCCTTGTGCAGATATCCAAGAACTAGCTACAAGCAGTATTAAAACAGGGAAGTGTTTTTTGGTATGCCCAAATGAGATAAATCTATGGACTAAAATCACAAGGGTATTAAAAGAGGATAACATCAAAGCTGCTTTCATAGAAAACCTGGAAGCTTTCTACAACAGATGGGAACATAAAAAGTCTGGGCTGAATGGTACTGCCCTCGATACTGCCAATGTAGTCAGAAACTGTAAGGCTGGAGGTGATGTCCTGGTAGTCAGTAAATGTGGGGCTGATAGTGCTGTCCTGGGAGACAGTAATAGTGAAGCTGGAGGTGCTGCCCTGGGAGACAGTAATGGTGAAGCTGGAGGTGCTGTCCTGGGAGACAGTAATGGTGAAGCTGGAAATGCTGTCCTGGGAGACAGTAATGGTGAAGCTGGAGGTGCTGTCCTGGGAGACAGAAATGGTGAAGCTGGAGGTGCTGTCCTGGGAGACAGTAATGGTGAAGCTGGAGATTTTGTCCATGTAGTCGGGAATTATACGCAGGAAGGAATACATATAAATGACCTCATAGGGGACAGGAGCCACAGTGGGGAAACAAGTGTAGTCAAAGATAAGATAAAACCAATATTGCAAACTAGAAAGACCACAGGAAATAGCAAACAAGAGGACTCCACATAGCAATAGTGAGGATATATTACCAAAAACAACTGGTGGGAGCTCCATTGTCGGTGCTAGGGAGGATAGGAATAAGACAGGGAAACATGCACCAATAGGGAATACAGTCACAGAAACCCAAGGCAAACGGAAACTAAGCCTGTGCACATGCTATGCACTTGGTATATGCAGACATGGGAAATCTGGAAAAACAGACGGGACGTGCAACTATGACCACCCTAGAAAATGCCATGCCCATATGACAACAGGAAAATGCAAACTCCCTTCCTGTAAGTTTTTTCACCCTGAAATGTGTACCTCTTTGGTACAGGAAAGACTGTGCTATAACTTAAATTGCCAGGCACACCATCTAAAGGGGACAAAAAGATACAAAACATCCAGGCCATGGGAAAACCTGGGTAGCCACAGCCACTCAAGAGGGAGAGGGTTTTTAGTGCCAGGAAGGAAAAAAAAACTGGCAGGAAATGGCAGAAATCGTACACCAAATCCAGTCATTCCTGGAGTGGAACCACAGTCGATGGCCTCCACTCCAAACCAACAGATACAGATACTAATGCCAGAAAAAAAAATCCCCCCCCCAGTACCAACAATACCACCAGTCCGATGACATTCTTCTTTGCAAATATACAGGGTCTAAAGCCAGCAACAAACAACAAAATACCTTTCATCCGTGGACTGCTTGCAGAGGCAAAGGCGATGTTTGCGGCTTTCACTGAGACCCACATAAAGGATCACTTGGACAACGAAATATGGATCCCAGGTTACAACCTATACAGATGTGACAGAGTGAACAGGCAAAAGGGGGGGGGGTGGCCTGTACATTGCAGAGTCACTTGTTTGCACAGAACTGCTTAATGCCTCAAATGATGTAGTGGAAGTTTTAGCAGTAAAGGTCGAGAACCAAAACCTAGTCATTGTGGTAGTCTACAAGCCTCCGGATGCAACATCCCAGTAATTCCAGAAACAGCTGTTAAAAATTGACCACTGTCTGGAAAATCTTCCAGCTCCTGCACCCAACATCTTGCTCCTGGGGGATTTCAACTTAAGGCACCTAAAATGGAGGAATATAGCAAATAATATTGTTGCAGTAATAACACCAGGAGGCAGCACTGATGAAAACTCACACTCACACGAGCTTTTAAATCTCTGCACAAAATTCAATTTAAACCAGCAAATAATAGAGCCTACTAGACTGGAGAATACACTAGACCTCATCTTCACTAACAATGATGATCTGATAAGTAATGTCACCATATCAAAAACAATATACTCAGATCACAACACAATTGAGGTTCAGACATGTATGCGTGGAGCCCCAGACCGACATAATGAGACTTGTCGCGAGGGAGCATTCACCAAATTCAACTTCAATAACAAAAACATAAAGTGGGACCAAATAAACCAAGTCCTAACCGATATAAGCTGGGAAGATATACTAAGCAACACAGACCCCAACTTATGCCTAGAACAGATTAACTTGGTGGTACTCGATGTATGCACAAGGCTTATTCCTCTAAGAAAAAGGAGGAGTAGATGTAAAATAGAAAGAGACAGGCGCTCCCTTTGCAGGCGATGGAAAAGAATAACAGAGCGGCTAAAAGAGGTCAATATATCTGAAATGCGTAGGGAGACACTGTTCAGAGAAATAGCAAGCATCGAACTTAAGCTAAAGGAATCTTATAGGAGTCAGGAATCGCGGGGAGAACTAAAAGCCATAAACGAAATCGAAAGAAACCCAAAGTATTTCTTCTCCTATGCCAAATCAAAGTCGAGAACAACGTCCAGTATTGGGCCCCTACTTAAACAAGATGGGTCCTACACAGATGACAGCAAGGAAATGAGTGAGCTACTCAAGTCCCAATATGACTCAGTTTTTAGCAAGCCGCTAGCCAGACTGAGAGTCGAAGATCAAAATGAATTTTTTATGAGAGAGCCACAAAATTTGGTTAACACAAGCCTATCCAATGTTATCCTGACGCCAAATGACTTCGAACAGGCGATAAATGACATGCCCATGCACTCTGCCCCAGGGCCAGACTCATGGAACTCCGTGTTCATCAAGAACTGCAAGAAGCCCCTAGCACGAGCCTTTTCCATCCTATGGAGAGGGAGCATGGACACGGGGGTCGTCCCACAGTTACTAAAAACAACAGACATAGCCCCACTCCACAAAGGGGGCAGTAAAGCAACAGCAAAGAACTACAGACCGATAGCACTAACATCCCATATCATAAAAATCTTTGAAAGGGTCCTAAGAAGCAAGATCACCACCCATCTAGAAACCCATCAGTTACACAACCCAGGGCAACATGGGTTTAGAACAGGTCGCTCCTGTCTGTCTCAACTATTGGATCACTACGACAAGGTCCTAGATGCACTAGAAGACAAAAAGAAAGAAGATGTAATATATACAGACTTTGCAAAAGCCTTCGACAAGTGTGACCATGGCGTAATAGCGCACAAAATGCGTGCTGAAGGAATAACAGGAAAAGTCGGTCGATGGATCTATAATTTCCTCACTAACAGAACACAGAGTGTCGTCATCAACAGAATAAAGTCCGAGGCAGCTACGGTGAAAAGCTCTGTTCCACAAGGCACAGTACTAGCTCCCATCTTGTTCCTCATCCTCATATCCGACATAGACAAGGATGTCAGCCACAGCACCGTGTCTTCCTTTGCAGATGACACCCGAATCTGCATGACAGTGTCCTCCATTGCAGACACTGCAAGGCTCCAGGTGGACTTCAACCAAATCTTTCAGTGGGCTGCAGAAAACAATATGAAGTTCAACGATGAGAAATTTCAATTACTCAGATATGGTAAACACGAGGAAATTAAATCTTCATCAGAGTACAAAACAAATTCTGGCCACAAAATAGAGCGAAACACCAACGTCAAAGACCTGGGAGTGATCATGTCGGAGGATCTCACCTTCAAGGACCATAACATTGTGTCAATCGCATCTGCTAGAAAAATGACAGGATGGATAATGAGAACCTTCAAAACTAGGGAGGCCAAGCCCATGATGACACTCTTCAGGTCACTTGTTCTATCTAGGCTGGAATATTGCTGCACACTAACAGCACCTTTCAAGGCAGGTGAAATTGCTGACCTAGAAAATGTACAGAGAACCTTCACGGCGCGCATAACGGAGATAAAACACCTCAATTACTGGGAGCGCTTGAGGTTCCTAAACCTGTATTCCCTGGAATGCAGGCGGGAGAGATACATGATTATATACACCTGGAAAATCCTAGAGGGACTAGTACCAAACTTGCACACGAAAATCACTCACTACGAAAGCAAAAGACTTGGCAGACGATGCAACATCCCCCCAATGAAAAGCAGGGGTGTCACTAGCACGTTAAGAGACCATACAATAAGTGTCAGGGGCCCGAGACTGTTCAACTGCCTCCCAGCATACATAAGGGGGATTACCAACAGACCCCTGGCAGTCTTCAAGCTGGCACTGGACAAGCACCTATAGTCGGTTCCTGACCAGCTGGGCTGTGGCTCGTACGTTGGTTTGCATGCAGCCAGCAGCAACAGCCTGGTTGATCAGGCTCTGATCCACCAGGAGGCCTGGTCACAGACCGGGCCGCGGGGGCGTTGACCCCCGGAACTCTCTCCAGGTAAACTCCAGGTAATCCAGTGGGGGGGTGTTGCCAGGGATGGGATTTAGTGATTATTCTTACTGTGACTTTTTGTTTAGTTATTATTGGCTTTAGGTGTGTTGCTGCAGTTGATTAACAGAGGGAATCATACATTCACACGGATTAAAAGAGGAGAGAATTATGCAATCACACCGGGATTAAAATGGGAACTATGCATTTACACCGGGATTAATATAGAAGGGAACTATACACTCAACCCTGGAGTAACAGAGGAAACCAAACAATCAAAATGGGTTTAACAGAGGCACCTAAGGAAACGTAAGTCCTTACATAGATATAATGTTTGTCAGGAAATAGGACAAGAGTTTCCTGACACGGGTCTTAGTCATATGACGACCCACAGCTGGAACTTCTGGTCATCTAAGCAAGGCCTTCCTCTGGCTTACCGGTCCACCGCCTTTAAAAATTATGGTTAATATTATGAGTCATTAAATCAGGTCTCTTGTGAAAATTTGTGTGGACTGCCTCCAAGTGAGTCGCCTACCCTGGCAAACTCTGTTGACACCGAGCTCTGAGGTGGGTACCTCAGCCTCACAAGTGGCTTATAGGACAGATTTTCACAAATGATTGATGTTGCAAGAAACTCGCCTGCATGCACGTATAGAGGACTAACTTACTTGGTGTTGCAGCATATATCCTGATCTTCAACTTCCCTAAGCTTAGCCTTAGCCCCCTTGGACTTCCCCTCAGAAACCACGTGCAATATTCCTGCAATATTCAATCGTTATTAGTGTCCTGCCTGCACCTCAGAAATTCCTATATCCAAGAGGGTAAGTATCCCCTAGTATAACTATGCAGACACGGACACTAGCTTCCAGACTGCCTTGAGACACTGGTACTTACTGGGCATGCACTGCCTGTTGCACACGGGGCCCACAGATCAACTCCCTCACAATCTCCCCAGACACTGGCCAGAAATCTACGAGATATAGTGGAGGTCTTGTCTTACTGTACGGGCCTGACAGAGGAGGTCATCTACGGTACATCGAGGTGCCTCTACCAGATTTCCCCAGGTCTCAAATTCAAATTCAAATTCAAATTCAAAGTTTATTCTCTATAAAGATTACAATGTTGAATTTACAGAATTTGGTTGTTGTGTGGTTTACATGTAGTTAAATAATGATTACAGAGTGTACCACTAGAACGCCTAGCATGGCTAGGCATTTCGGGCAGACTTAGTTTAATTTTTTATTTTAAAATATTACAAATTATGAGGTAAGTTGGTATTATGGCTAAGTGACTAAATACTAGTTTGTGAGTTTAGCAATGTGAATGCTTTTGTTTTGGCACAGTACATAGTTTCAGTATTGGAGTATCATAGGATTCATTATTTTAAGATTGAGATTAATATTTCTGTTTGTGGTCAAATGGGTGAGTGAGTGTAAGTGTGAACCACCAGGTGGTATTCGTGCAGTTAGTTGATGGGGTTTATCAGGGAGATAAGATGTTTTCTAATGGTAGTTTTGAAGGTGATGAATGTGTCTGCAGTTCTAGAGTTCTCAGGTAGGGTGTTCCAGATTTTAGGGCCTTTGACATACACTGAATTTTTGTAAAGGTTTAGTCGGACACGGGGAATGTCGTAGAGATGTTTGTGTCTGGTGTTATGCCTGTGGGTTCTGTCACAACTATCAAGAAAGCGTTTTAGGTCAAGGTTGATATTGGAGTTTAAGGTCCTGTAGATGTAGATTGCACAGTAGTAAGTGTGGATGTACTGAACAGGGAGTAAGTTTAGATCTATGAAGAGTGGGAGGGTGTGTTGCCAGGTATGGGATTTAGTGATTTGCAAGACCTCAGAGTAAAGATATAAAACGGGACAGTTTTCTTTACATCAATGGCATATAATATCAACATTATGAGAAATTAGACAGGTGTACAACACCTGGATGTCTTTTATTTGAAGATTCATCAAGACTAAGGAACAAAACATCAGTTACCAGAATGAGGGACTGATAAGATAAGATAAGATTTCGTTCGGATTTTTAACCCCGGAGGGTTAGCCACCCAGGAAAGTCAGTGCGTCATCGAGGACTGTCTAACTTATTTCCATTGGGGTCCTTAATCTTGTCCCCCAGGATGCGACCCACACCAGTCGACTAACACCCAGGTACCTATTTGCTGCTAGGTGAACAGGACAACAGGTGTAAGGAAACGTGTCGAAATGCTTCCACCCGCCGGGAATCGAACCCGGGCCCTCCATGTGTGAAGCGGGAGCTTTAGCCACCAGGCCACCGGGTCCCTTACCTTATCTCCCAATGTCTTCTGTGCATAGTCCCGCATAACTGAGATTGATTACTTCATCATCTACTGTCTTCGTATACTGCCTGTGAAATGAAGTGAAAAATCCACTTATTGGCGAAACGTCTTCAAATAAGCATAACTGAGTGTTGTTGTCTATTTCCTTATGGGACAGTTATCCCTCGTAGGTTTCGTTTTCTCTAGATAATCCAAGAAGCAGGAAGGTTAGACTATTTTAACCGAATATATTTTATTATTATTATTATTCAAGGTAAAGCGCTATACTACGTGGGGTAGCTTGTACAACACCTGGAAAATGAGAGGCACTCAGGGTTCATGTAAGGGAGTGCACAGGTTCCTTGAATTAAACGCCCTTTCACCAGCGGCAATTGACAAGTGCATTATTTTAGATTAATTCAAATGTTTTTACATAAACATTTGCGCAGTTAATGGTCTGCTATGTTGTTCTGGTCTGGCATATAGTTCTGGTCTGTCATGTTGTTTTGATCAGATATGTTGTTCTGGCCTGGCATGTTGTTATGTTCTGACATGTTGTTCTAGTCTGCTATGTTCTGGTTTGGCATGTTGTTCTGGTCTGGAGTTTACCTGGAGTTTACCCGGAGAGAGTTCCGGGGGTCAACGCCCCCGCGGCCCGGTCTGTGACCAGGCCTCCTGGTGGATCAGAGCCTGATCTGCCCTGTTGTTCTGGTCTGCCCTGTTGTTCTGGTCTGCCATGTTGTTCTGGTCTATGTTGTTCTGTCTGCTATGCTGTTCTGGTCTGCTATGTCGTTCTGGTCTGCCATGTTCTGGTCTGCCCTGTTGTTCTGGTCTGCCATGTTGTTCTGGTCTGTCATGATTTGATCTGCCATGTTGTTGTGGTCTGCCATGTTGTGGTGTGCAATGTTGTTGTGGTCAGACATGTTGTTGTGGTCTGCCATGTTGTTGTGGTCTGCCATGTTGTTGTGGTCAGACATGTTGTGGTCTGCCATGTTGTTGTGGTCTGCCATGTTGTTGTGGTCTGCCATGTTGTTGCAGTCTGCCATGTTGTTGTTGTTGCGGTCTGCCATGTTGTTGTGGTCTGCCATGTTGTTGTGGTCTGCCATGTTGTTGTGGTCTGCCATGTTGTGGTCTGCCATGTTGTTGCGGTCTGCCATGTTGTTGTGGTCTGCCATGTTGTTGTGGTCTGCCATGTTGTGGTCTGCCATGTTGTTATGGTCTGTCATGTTGTGGTCTGCCATGTTGTTGTGGTCTGCCATGTTGTTGTGGTCTGCCATGTTGTTGTGGTCAGACATGTTGTTGTGGTCTGCCATGTTGTTGTGGTCCGCCATGTTGTTGCGGTCTGCCATGTTGTTGTGGTCTGCCATGTTGTTGTGGTCTGCCAAGTTGTGGTCTGCCATGTTGTTATGGTCTGTCATGTTGTGGTCTGCCATGTTGTTGTGGTCTGCCATGTTGTTGCGGTCTGCCATGTTGTTGTGGTCTGCCATGTTGTTGTGGTCTGCCAAGTTGTGGTCTGCCATGTTGTTATGGTCTGTCATGTTGTGGTCTGCCATGTTGTTGTGGTCTGCCATGTTGTTGTGGTCTGCCATGTTGTTGTGGTCAGACATGTTGTTGTGGTCTGCCATGTTGTTGTGGTCAGACATGTTGTGGTCTGCCATGTTGTTGTGGTCAGACATGTTGTGGTCTGCCATGTTGTTGTGGTCTGCCATGTTGTGGTCAGACATGTTGTGGTCTGCCATGTTGTGGTCAGACATGTTGTTGTGGTCTGCCATGTTGTTCTGGTCAGACATGTTGTGGTGTCATGTTGTTGTGGTCTGCCATGTTGTGGTCAGACATGTTGTTGTGGTCTGCCATGTTGTTGTGGTCTGCCATGTTATTGTGGTCTGCCATGTTGTTGTGGTCTGCCATGTTGTTGTGGTCAGACATGTTGTTGTGGTCTGCCATGTTGTTGTGGTCAGACATGTTGTGGTCTGCCATGTTGTTGTGGTCAGACATGATGTTGTGGTCTGCCATGTTGTTGTGATCTGCCATGTTGTTGTGGTCTGCCATGTTGTTGCGGTCTGCCATGTTGTTGTGGTCTGCCATGTTGTTGTGGTCTGCTATGGTCTGGCAAAGTCGGTCAACCATACCTGGAGTTTACTTGGAGAGAGTTCCGGGGGTCAACGCCCCCGCGGCCCGGTCTGTGACCAGGTCTCCTGGTGGATCAGAGCCTGATCAACCAGGCTGTTGCTGCTGGCTTCACGCAAACCAACGTACGAGCCACAGCCCGGCTGGTCAGGAACCGACTTTAGGTGCTTGTACAGTGCCAGCTTGAAGACTGCCAGGGGTCTGTTGGTAATCCCCCTTATGTATGCTGGGAGGCAGTTGAACAGTCTCGGGCCCCTGACACTTATTGTATGGTCTCTTAACGTGCTAGTGACACCCCTGCTTTTCATTGGGGGATGTTGCATCGTCTGCCAAGTCTTTTGCTTTCGTAGTGAGCGATTTTCGTGTGCAAGTTCGGTACTAGTCCCTCTAGGATTTTCCAGGTGTATATAACCAGGCCCGGTGGCCTGGTGGCTAAAGCTCCCGCTTCACACACGGAAGGCCCGGGTTCGATTCCCGGCGGGTGGAAACATTTCGACACGTTTCCTTACACCTGTTGTCCTGTTCACCTAGCAGCAAATAGGTACCTGGGTGTTAGTCGACTGGTGTGGGTCGCATCCTGGGGGACAAGATTAAGGACCCCAATGGAAATAAGTTAGACAGTCCTCGATGACGCACTGACTTTCTTGGGTTATCCTGGGTGGCTAACCCTCCGGGGTTAAAAATCCGAACGAAATCTTATCTTATCTTATCTTATCTTATCTCTCCCGCCTGCGTTCCAGGGAATACAGGTTTAGGAACCTCAAGCGCTCCCAGTAATTGAGGTGTTTTATCTCCGTTATGCGCGCTGTGAAGGTTATCTGTACATTTTCTAGGTCAGCAATTTCACCTGTCTTGAAAGGTGCTGTTAGTGTGCAGCAATATTCCAGCCTAGATAGAACAAGTGACCTGAAGAGTGTCATAACATTAATTTTCTGCTTGATATCCTTGAAATTGTCTTTCAATACACTTACAACAAATTCACGTATTTGTTGTCATATTTTTAATATTATGGAAATAGTTTGTATCTAGTGAAGAGCGTAGAGGACGGGCGGTGACGATGTTTGTGAAGTGACGAGTGTAGACGGGTAGTGATGATACGACTTTCATTGTGTCAGGTGATGAGCGTCGAGGACGGGGTGGTGATGAGTAGTGACCACGTTGCCTTCAATGGCTATGTTCACGTGCTGGACCAAGTACTGACCCCTCCCACACATACCCTTGCCCGCACCCTGGCACTCACGCCCACACTCTCCCGCTTCACCGCCCTCATCACCCAGGTACGCCCACGCTAGTTCAAACTATTTTTAATTTCAAAGTGTATGTATATGAAACACTGGAATATATTAAAAGAGTTGGACAACAATACCATAGAAATTTAAATTTAAATTTTAACTGTGTATATATGTGCTTCCGCCATATTTTCCTAAAGTTCGTTCCGCATTTTTAACTACTCTGACACTGAAAAGGGACTTTTTAACACCTTCCTGAGTCATATATATTTGTAGCATCCGTCTTTTTATGTATGAGGCAGGTGTGAGCCAGGTGTGCGGGTCATGTGTAACAGATAAGTCTCACCCAGGCAGGAGTGTGGGCTTGGAAAGAGCTGAGCCTGGGCAAGGGCCCCTACACCTTGCTGGCTGTGAAGGACCAAGACATAGACACCTGGGCCACCGACACCTTCACTTACTATCGTCTTATCAACGACCGTAACCTCCTTAACCAGGTGAGTTCCTCCTCCACCAGGTCATCTCCCCCAACCTTAAACCAGGCTAGCTTTAGTTACAATTGTGTAATCATCATAGAATACAGTAGTAGCACACTGCTGATATATCTAATTGTGTTTATAAAAAAAAGCTGAGCCCCCATCCACTTCCTTGACCAGGTGTCCAGCATCTCCACTTATGTGAGTCCCCCTCTCCTTCCCTTTCATCATTTGTTGTAATACTTTTCAGAGAATCAGATGTAAGCCTTTGGCACTAGTGTACTCACCTAATTGTGGTTGCAGGGGTCGATTCATAGTTCCTGGCCCCGCCTCTTCACTGGTCGCTACTGTGTATGTGTGTGTTAGTTATTGCTCTCCTGGACAACCTGACCCTTGTTTCACTGCTTCAGAGTCTCAACATTCACTTGCTGGAAGACTTGGTGATGCCCCGTGCCCTACAGGAGGGCACCACTTTTCTTCTGGGAACCCGCCATGCCCCCCGCGCCCTGCGCCTTAGTGTGTCTGGGGGTCGCCTCTCCCTCCACCATGCCTCCGTCAGCTCAGACTACATCCTCTGCACCAACGGCATCATCCTCTTCATCGATTCTCTTCTCCTACCATGACCTATGTCCTCGTCTTCGACGATGTCCCTTTTAATTTGGTCTCAGTAGTAGTGGTTAGGGTGATGACAGTTGTGGTTATATTGTGTGACTGTCTTTACTAGAAAGAATTTATATATTTATTGTTTAAAAAATAAAAAATAAAAGGTTTGATACATTTCTGCGTAATGAATGAGAGCCCGCAAGGAGAAGGAAACTTGCGAGGAACTGAACACATTGGTGAAGAATATGTCGCAATACCGTGGCCGGAACAGTTCACAATTAATACCATGGCTTCAACTAATCCCCTCCTGGATTGATACGAATAAAATCATCTTATTGTACAAGTGTTTGTGGAGAGAGATTATGATTCGGTGTCCCGTAGCTCGATTGCTAGCGCAGTCAGCTCAAACACTGAGGTCCGGAGATCGAATACCCGGTGCGGCTGGAAAACATTAGGACGTGTTTCCTTAAAACACCTGTTGTCCATGTTCACCCATCAGTGTAAAATGGGTGCCTGGGTGTTAGTGGACTGGTGTGGGCCGCATCCTGGGCCAAAACTGACCTAATTTGCGGCTTTCAAGTGTCATTGATGTCAGCTATGGTCTGTATTATTATTAAGTGAATCCCCAGAGTTTTTCATAAAGTTGTGTCTAAAGTTTTAATCTTTAAATGACTACTAAAGATGTTTAATTAACAAGTAATAAAGACTGTGAACACAATAGTAATTTTATTTGGTGGAGACATACCTTCAGAAGTTTCCCAGTAAAGGTTTGCAGAAAGCTACAAAGCTTTCAAGTTAGGTAAGATTCGTCAGGAAACAAGCTAAATGTTTCCTAACGCGGGTCTTAGTCGTATGATGACCTGCTACTGGAACTTTTAGTCCCCTGACTGAGGCCTTCCACTGGCTTACCCATCCACCCCTGTAAAAGAAATATATTTGTGTCAAGTTTATAGTATCAACTATATTGGTAGTCCTACAGTAGGAAAAAAGCTCACACTGCACTGAGTTCATTATTATTATTATTATTATTATTATTATTATTATTATTATTATTATTATTATTATTATCATCATCATCATCATCATCCAAACACATGCTAAATTCGCATGGGTCTTACAGGTTTGATTTATAACTCTAAACATACGTCACCAGCAACACGAAGCTATTAGTGCTCTGAGGTACATATTAGTGACTGAGGTGCATGTATACTGTAAGGTATACATGCATAATTCAATTAAATTCAAGTTTATTCTCTATAAGGGTTACAATGTGGGGTTTACAGGTTTTGGGTATTGTGTGGTTTACATGTTATAAAATACTAATTACAGAGGGTGCCACTAGGACACCTAGCATGGCTAGGCATTTCGAGCAAACTTAGATTAATTCTTAACATTAAATCCTTACAAATTATGGTATTAAGGCTAAGTGACTACATCATAATTTGTGAGCTTAGCAATGTGAATGCTTTTGTTTTGGCACAATACAAAGTGTCTATATTGGAGTATCATAGGCAAACTTATGACTAGTTAGGATTTATTATTTTAAGATTAAGATTAGTATTTCTGGGTTTATAGTCAGTGGGTGAGTGAGTGTAATTGTGAACCACCAGGTGGTTATCATGTAGTTAGTTGTCGGGGTGGATCAGGGATATAAGATGTTTTCTAACTGTAGTTTTGAAAGTGATGAATGTGTCTGCAGTTCTAGAGTTTTCAGGTAGGGTACGTACACTTAAGGATGTATATATAACTGACTCAGTGTGTGTACATTAAGGTGTATTTCTATGTACTGTACATTGAAAAATGTATGCATATGTGTTAGCGTGATAGGACTGAATAGAGACAAATGATTTTTGGGACCTTATGAGCTGTTGGAGTGTTAACAGGGTAATATTTTGTGAAGGGATTCAGGGAAACCGGTTAGCCAGACACTTGAGTCCTGGAGCTGGGAAGTACAATGACTACACTTTAAACGAGGGGGTTTAGGATACTGGCTGTTTGGAATGACATCTAAACTGAGCGCTTCTGCTAAGACAGTGATTATGTGTGAACGATGGTGAAAGTTTTGTTTTGGGTCACCTTGCCTCGGTGGGAGACGGCCAACATGTTTATATATATATATATATATATATATATATATATATATATATATATATATATATATATATATATATATATACATATGTATATATATATATGCAATAAGATCACAGTAAACAGGTGATTTCAGAATATGCAAAACAATCACTGTGAAAGAATAGAGAAATTCCAAGCGCTTTCGTGACTACTCACATTATTGATAATGTGAGTAGTCACGAAAACGCTTGGAATTTCTCTATTCTTTCACAGTGGTTGTTTTGCATATACATACATATATACCTATATATATATATATAAATATATATATACATATATATATAAATGTATATGTATATATATATATATATATATATATATATATATATATATATATATATATAAATATATATATACATATATATATGTCGTGCCGAATAGGCAGAACTTGCGATCTTGGCTTAAATAGCAACGCCCATCTTGCCATACCTGGAGTTTACCTGGAGAGAGTTTCGGGGGTCAATGCCCCCGCGGCCCGGTCTGTGACCAGGCCTCCTGGTGGATCAGCGCCTGATCAACCAGGCTGTTGCTGCTGGCTGCACGCAAACCAACGTACGAGCCACAGCCCGGCTGATCAGGAACTGACTTTAGGTGCTTGTCCAGTGCCAGCTTGAAGACTGCCAGGGGTCTGTTGGTAATCCCCTTTATGTGTGCTGGGAGGCAGTTGAACAGTCTTGGGCCCCTGACACTTATTGTATGGTCTCTTAACGTGCTAGTGACACCCCTGCTTTTCATTGGGGGGATGGTGCATCGTCTGCCAAGTCTTTTGCTTTCGTAGTGAGTGATTTTCGTGTGCAAGTTCGGTACTAGTCCCTCTAGGATTTTCCAGGTGTATATAATCATGTATCTCTCCCTCCTGCGTTCCAGGGAATACAGGTTTAGAAACCTCAAGCGCTCCCAGTAATTGAGGTGTTTTATCTCCGTTATGCGCGCCGTGAAAGTTCTCTGTACATTTTCTAGGTCGGCAATTTCACCTGCCTTGAAAGGTGCTGTTAGAGTGCAGCAATATTCCAGCCTAGATAGAACAAGTGACCTGAAGAGCGTCATCATGGGCTTGGCCTCCCTAGTTTTGAAGGTTCTCATTATCCATCCTGTCATTTTTCTAGCAGATGCGATTGATACAATGTTATGGTCCTTGAAGGTGAGATCCTCCGACATAATCACTCCCAGGTCTTTGACGTTGGTGTTTTGCTCTTGTTATAATAAGGTTAGGTAAGTTTTCTAAGATTCCTTTGGTGCAAAATTATATATATATATATATATATATATATATATATATATATATATATATATATATATATATATATATATATATATATATATATATATATATATATATATATATATATATATATATATATATATATATATATATATATATATATATATATATATATATATATATATATATATATATATATATATATATATATAAAGATGGGGTCCACCTCTGGTGTAAATTGTGGGACCCATAGCCTCCGAGAAGTGGAAAAAAAAAAGGCTTCAAGGAAGAATATTTGGATTTCTTCCTGAAGCGGTTTGAATATTCCGCTTCCCCTACCGCTCCATCTTTTCATTCTTTTTTACCTATAGGTATATTTTGTTATATATGGTCCAAAAGGTTTAAGAGATACATTGTTGATATAAAGATGGCATTTAAAGTACGTGAGATGTGAGAGATATGTGGAAAATTCCATTTATCTGAATGTAACTCATTATGTACATAACAGTAAATGATAACAAAGATAATTATTATTTATCAAAGTTACATAGACAAGTAGGAATTTGGGACACCAAGGTCGCAAAAATGTCCCCCTTCGATACCTACAACTGTCATATCCACAAGTTGCTTTAGACCTATTAATTACAAATGAAATATACATCACCAGGAATTCTGGTAAATATATAAATTTGTGGACTGTATATTAAAATTAATAAATGATTATATATACACACATTTACATAACATAATTGAGGTTCAGACATGTGCGTGGAGCCCCAGACCGACATAATGAGATTAGTCACGAGGGAGCATTCACCAAATTCAACTTCAATAACAAAAACATAAAGTGGGACCAAGTAAACCAAGTCCTAACCGATATAAGCTGGGAAGATATACTAAGCAACACAGACCCCAACTTATGCCTAGAACAGATTAACTTGGTGGCACTCGATGTATGCACAAGGCTTATTCCTCTAAGAAAAAGGAGGAGTAGATGTAAAATAGAAAGAGACAGGCGCTCCCTTTACAGGCGACGGAAAAGAATAACAGAGCGGCTAAAAGAGGTCAATATATCTGAAATGCGTAGGGAGACACTGGTCAGAGAAATAGCAAGCATCGAACTTAAGCTAAAGGAATCTTATAGGAGTCAGGAATCGCGGGAAGAACTAAAAGCCATATATGAAATCGAAAGAAACTCAAAGTATTTCTTCTCCTATGCCAAATCAAAGTCGAGAACAACGTCCAGTATTGGGCCCCTACTTAAACAAGATGGGTCCTACACAGATGACAGCAAGGAAATGAGTGAACTACTCAAGTCCCAATATGACTCAGTTTTTAGCAAGCCGCTAACCAGACTGAGAGTCGAAGATCAAAATGAATTTTTTATGAGAGAGCCACAGAATTTGGTTAACACAAGCCTATCCGATGTTATCCTGACGCCAAATGACTTCGAACAGGCGATAAATGACATGCCCATGCACTCTGCCTCAGGGCCAGACTCATGGAACTCCGTGTTCATCAAGAACTGCAAGAAGCCCCTATCACGAGCCTTTCCCATCCTATGGAGAGGGAGCATGGACACGGGGGTCGTCCCACAGTTACTAAAAACAACAGACATAGCCCCACTCCACAAAGGGGGCAGGAAAGCAACAGCAAAGAACTACAGACCGATAGCACTAACATCCCATATCATAAAAATCTTTGAAAGGGTCCTAAGAAGCAAGATCACCACCCATCTAGAACCCCATCAGTTACACAACCCAGGGCAACATGGGTTTAGAACAGGTCGCTCCTGTCTGTCTCAACTATTGGATCACTACGACAAGGTCCTAGATGCACTAGAAGACAAAAAGAATGCAGATGTAATATATACAGACTTTGCAAAAGCCTTCGACAAGTGTGACCATGGCGTAATAGCGCACAAAATGCGTGCTAAAGGAATAACAGGAAAAGTCGGTCGATGGATCTATAATTTCCTCACTAACAGAACACAGAGAGTAGTCGTCAACAGAGTAAAGTCCGAGGCAGCTACGGTGAAAAGCTCTGTTCCACAAGGCACAGTACTCGCTCCCATCTTGTTCCTCATCCTCATATCCGACATAGACAAGGATGTCAGCCACAGCACCGTGTCTTCCTTTGCAGATGACACCCGAATCTGCATGACAGTGTCTTCCATTGCAGACACTGCAAGGCTCCAGGCAGACATCAACCAAATCTTTCAGTGGGCTGCAGAAAACAATATGAAGTTCAACGATGAGAAATTTCAATTACTCAGATATGGTAAACATGAGGAAATAAATCTTCATCAGAGTACAAAACAAATTCTGGCCACAAAATAGAGCGAAACACCAACGTCAAAGACCTGGGAGTGATCATGTCGGAGGATCTCACCTTCAAGGACCATAACACTGTATCAATCGCATCTGCTAGAAAAATAACAGGATGGATAATGAGAACCTTCAAAACTAGGGAGGCCAAGCCCATGATGACACTCTTCAGGTCACTTGTTCTATCTAGGCTGGAATATTGCTGCACACTAACAGCACCTTTCAAGGCAGGTGAAATTGCTGACCTAGAAAATGTACAGAGAACCTTCACAGCGCGCATAACGGAGATAAAACACCTCAATTACTGGGAGCGCTTGAGGTTCCTAAACCTGTATTCCCTGGAACGCAGGCGGGAGAGATACATGATTATATACACCTGGAAAATCCTAGAGGGACTAGTACCAAACTTGCACACAAAAATCACTCACTACGAAAGCAAAAGACTTGGCAGACGATGCAACATCCCCCCAATGAAAAGCAGGGGTGTCACTAGCACGTTAAGAGACCATACAATAAGTGTCAGGGGCCCGAGACTGTTCAACTGCCTCCCAGCATACATAAGGGGGATTACCAACAGACCCCTGGCAGTCTTCAAGCTGGCACTGGACAAGCACCTAAAGTCGGTTCCTGACCAGCCGGGCTGTGGCTCGTACGCTGGTTTGCATGCAGCCAGCAGTAACAGCCTGGTTGATCAGGCTCTGATCCACCAGGAGGCCTGGTCACAGACCGGGCCGCGGGGGCGTTGACCCCCGGAACTCTCTCCAGGTAAACTCCAGGTATTTATATGTAAATAGATGGCCATACTGTACTTAATAATATTTGTCATAGAAAACGGAAAGCCTGCGTCTGCGCAGACGAGACTCGCCATCTTGGTTTTGAATTTTGTACAAACGTTGGTATAATGGGAAGAATTTTTCGTCCTCTAGAGGTTAAAATTGTGTTGACACCTCTCAAATAGGAGGCGAAATTGGTGGATGTGCATTCCTGCATAACTTGAGATATCAGACGACTGGACAAGACAGCTCCAGGAACCTCAGATAAGCTCTCTAGATTTGTGTGTAATTCTGGCCAGCATTATTTTCATAGATTTAGTTAGAGTGAGGTTTTCTGAGTATGATACACATTAATCTCCAGTCAAATTGGTGAGTGATATTAAGATATATTTTCCTTCTGTTATGTAATTGTGTATATATATAACCATTTATTATTTTTAATATACAGTCCATAAATTTATATATTTACCAGTATTCCTGGTGTATGTATATTTCATTTATAATTAATAGGTCCAGAGCAACTTGTGGATATGACAGTGGTAGGTATCGAAGGGGGACATTTTTTGCGACCTAAGTGTCCCAAATTCCTACTTGTCTAACTGATAAATAATAGTTATCATTGTTCATTTACTGTTATGTAAATAATTATACATTCAGCTAAATGCAATTTTCCACAGAGAATATATCTTAATATCACTCACCAATTTGACTGGAGATTAAGGTGTATCATACTCAGAAAATAACACTGGCCAGAGTTACAACATAAGACTTATCTGAGGTTCCTGGAGCTGTCTTGTCCAGTCGACTGATATCTCAAGTTATGCAGGAATGCACATCCAACAATTTCGGCTCCTATTTGAGAGGTGTCAGCCCAATTTTAACCTCTAGAGCACGAAAATTCTTCCCATTATTCACTAACGTTAGTGTCCAATTCAAACAACAATGGCGAGTCTCTTCTGCGCAGGCGCAGGCTTCCCATTTTTTATAACAAATTTTAGTAAATACAATATGGGCATCTATTTACACATAACTACTGCATTTCTGGAAAATATATACAGTATTTTCCACAAGATACATGTCTTGTACATACTGTTACGTGTTTGTCACTGATTATAATGCAAAAAATTCATCCATGTGTATATACGTATATACACATATATATGCAGAACTACTGTGAAAAAAGTGAAATTCCAAGCGCTTTTGTGATTTTGATTATGTGAGAAATCATTAAATCACTTGGAATATTACTAATTTTTACTGTGGTTATAATACATATGTATTTATTATGTAAGGTGTATATGAGTGTATACAATGCAAGATTTCTGTGTATACAATGCAAGGTGTATATATGCTGGAAGGTATATATAACTTGTATATCTGTAAGCTCTTAGTGTATACAAACTAGAATTTCTCCGAGTAGTGTTTGCATTATAAGATGCCTCAGCGTATATACATTGTAAGATGTCTTATGTATATACACTAAGATGTATACCTTTCAGAGAACAAATAGCTATTATAAGTTATAAAAATAATAATCATAGTCAAGCACTAAACCAGAAACGGTCATACAGCGTAATAGGTCAAAATAGCCTAGAATAATAACTGGTCCTCTCTACTGTAATAAACGTTAAAAAACAATATATGTTAACATGAATACAGATTTAAAAAAAATATTCATTAGCATAATTTATGTTCCATAGTTACAGGAAAATGTTAACAGATGGAGAGAATATTTTAATTAAGATGAGACTTTGAGTATTGATCTTCCATGCTGCCTCGTCGAGTCCAGTCCAAACACCTAACACATGCTTATGTCTTTATATTTCCACCGGTCCCAACCGTTAATACTAAATAATATTAATGAATAGACAGTTGAGTTACTTGGCTGCTTTACCTTAAGATTTAAAAAGATATTACAAGGGCACTAATGGAAATAAGTCACTTCGACTTGTGGGGGGGGGGGTTATCCTAGGTAATTTACACTATGATAATTGTACTTATGTATACCTGAACCTAAATAAACTTACTAAGCAATGCTAGGTTAAATTTTTCCCAAGTCCTGTGCATAATTTTTAAAATGATTGAAGTTAACTATATTTGTAATTGATAATGTACAATACTGCAAACCAAAATTCTTTTTTATCTTGAAATTTGAATGCACACATATATAAAGTCATGATAGACATATAAAGGAGATAAATCATAATTATTTAACGTTGAAAATCCGTACTACTGCAGTTAGGCGATCCAACATGATAGGTTAGGATAGGTGGAGAGAGCAGCGGGATGGGAATTAACGGCTGTTATTTGTGAGGTGAATCGATTGGGGACTTTCAAACTGTTGGGTGACTCACATCTGTCTGGTTGGTCCACACCCATATGTGCGTCGCACGCGTGTATCTCACGTATGGTCGCAAGTCTTAGCTCCTGGCCCCACTTTTCGACCTGCTCCGTGCCAGATTCACCCTCCTCGCAGCCTCATTGACCCTATCGTACCTACTCCTAAAGCCATGTATGGTGCCTGCCTCTTAACATTTCTTTATAGAGATCATTCCACTTCCCGACCACTCTTAAGACGTAAGATATACTTCCTGTTATCCTAATGGCTGATCTGTTTTTAACCTCAGCTGTGTCCCAGAATACCTCTTTCCCGCATCTCAAATAGCCTGTCTCTGTCTACCCTATCAATTCATCCGAGTATTTTGTATGTTCTTGTAATGTCCACTGGTTCTTCTGTCATTAGATTTGATTTGGTTTGCCTCTTCGTAGCTCATAACATGTTCATGTGGGAGGTTCCATACTGGTGCTGTATACTTCAAGATGGGCCTAACATGTATAAAGGGCCCAGAATGACTTGCCAGGGAAGCGCTAAATCCGCAGGATAATACAGCGCTTGTGGGGATGTGGAAGGTATACAGGTTTAATTCAAGGAACCGGAGCACAGATCCAATTCCCTAGATCAAGAGCCTCTCACCAGCATTAAGGAACCTTCCTTGAGTGGCATTGGCTGCATAGTTCATTCAGCTGATGTAAGCCTCTGGCTCACCCTAGGTGATGGTCCTTCTCTTTGAATGAAGTCTGCAGCCTGTCCCCGAAGTCCATACTTCATGTCCGGTTTCTTGCCTCTTCCCCAGTATTCATAATTTGTGTGTACTCACCTATTTTGCGGTTTCAGGGGTCGATTCACAGGTTCCCCCGTGAGTGTGTGTGTGTGCGCGCGCACTCGCCTAATTGTGGTTGCAGGGAAGGCGAGACGTAGTGTGTGTGTGTACTCACCTATTTGTGGTTGCAGGGGTCGATTCATAGCTCCTGGCCCCGCCTCTTCGCTGACTGCTACTAGGTCCTCTCTCTCCCTGCCCCATGAGCTTTATCATACCTCGCCTTAAAACTATGTATGGTACCCGCCTCCACTACGTCACTTTCTAGGCTATTCCACGGCCTGACTACTCTATGACTAAAGAAATACTTCCTAACATCCCTTTGATTCATCTGAGTCTTCAACTTCCAATTGTGACCTCTTGTGTCTGTGTCCCTTCTCTGGAACATCCCGTCTTTGTGCACCTTGTCTATTCCGCGCAGTATTTTATATGTCGTTATCATGTCTCCCCTGACCCTCCTGTCCTCCAGTGTCGTCAGGCCGATTTCCCTCAACCTTTCTTCGTAGGACAATCCCCGTAGCTCTGGGACTAGTCTTGTTGCAAACCTTTCCACTTTCTCTAATTTCTTCACTTGCCTGACTAGGTGTGGATTCCAAACTGGTGCTGCATACTCCAGTATGGGCCTGACGTAAATGGTATACAGAGTCTTGAACGAATCCTTACTGAGGTATCGGAACGCTATCCGTAGGTTTGCCAGGCGCCCGTATGCTGCAGCAGTTATCTGATTGATGTGCGCCTCAGGAGATATGCTCGGTGTTATACTCACCCCCAGATCTTTTTCCTTGAGTGAGGTTTGCAGTCTTTGGCCATCTAAACTATATTGTGTCTGCGGTCTTATTTGCCCTTCCCCAATCTTCATGACTTTGCATTTGGCAGGGTTAAACTCAAGGAGCCAGTTGCTGGACCAGGTTTGTAGCCTGTCCAGGTCTCTTTGTAGTCCTGCCTGATCCTCATCCAATTTGATTCTTCTCATTAACTTCACATCATCTGCAAACAAGGACACTTCTGAGTCTATCCCTTCCGTTCTGTCATTCACATATACCAAGAACAGCACAGGTCCTAGGACTGACCCCTGTGGAACCCCACTTGTCACAGGCGCCCACTCTGACACCTCGTCACGTACCATGACTCGTTGTTGCCTCCCTGGAGAGACCTCTCCAGGTCTCTCCAGGTATTCTCTGATCCATTGCAGTGTCTTTCCTGTTATGTGTGCCTGATCCTCTAGCTTTTGCAGTAACCTCTTGTGAGGAACTGTGTCGAAGGCCTTCTTGCAGTCCAAAAAAATGCAGTCGATCCACCCCTCTCTCTCTCGTCTTACTTCTGTCACCTTGTCATAAAACTCCAGTAGGTTTGTGACAGGATTTCCCTTCCCTGAAACCGTGCTGGTTGTCAATTATACACTTGTTTCTTTCTAGGTGCTCCACCACTCTCCTCCTGATGATCTTCCCCATGACTTTGCATACTATACACGTTAGTGATACAGGTCTGTAGTTTAGTGCCTCATGTCTGTCTCCCTTTTTAAAAATTGGGACTACATTTGCCATCTTCCACACCACAGGGAGTTGCCCAGTTTCAGTTGATGTGTTGAAGATCTTTGTTAATGGCACACACAGTATCTCTGCTCCCTCTTTAAGGACCCACGGAGAGATGTTGTCTGGTCCCACCGCCTTTGAGGTGTCAAGTTCGCATAGCAGCTTCTTCACTTCCTCCTTGGTTATATGTACCTCATCCAGCACTTGCTGGTTTACCCCCCTGTTCTGATTTCCTGGAGTCCTACTGGTTTCCACTGTAAATACTTCTTTAAATCTTGTGTTGAGCTCCTGACATACCTCTCGGTCGTTTCTTGTGAACTCCCCATCACCCTTCCTCAGTCTGATTACCTGGTCCTTGACTGTTTTCCTCCTTATGTGGCTATACAACAGCTTCAGGTCAGACTTGACTTTCGATGCTATGTCAATTTCATATTGTCGCTGAGCCTCCCTACTTAGCTGTGCATATTCGTTTCTGGCTCTTCGGCTAATCTCTTTATTTTCCTGAGTTCTCTGTCTTCTGTACCTTTTCCATTCTCTAGTACACCTAGTTTTTGCCTCCCTACACCTTTGGGTGAACCAAGGACTCGTTCTGTTCTTCCCATTATTTCTGTTTCCCTTGGGAACAAACCTCTACTCTGCCTCCTTGCATTTTGTTGCCACATAGTCCATCATTCCTTGTACTGGTTTTCCTGTCAGTTCCCTCTCCCACTGAATGTCTTGCAGGAAGTTTCTCATGCCTGAGTAGTTCCCCCTTTTGTAGTTTGTTTTTTCCCAACCTATTCCTGTTACTCTCTCCACTTGAAGCTCAACTATGTAGTCGAAGCACAGAACCACATGATCACTAGCTCCCAGGGGCCTTTCATACATGATATCCTCCATGTCCGAACTACTCAAGGTGAATACAAGGTCTAGTCTTGCTGGTTCATCCTCTCCTCTCTCTCTCTGGTAGTGTCTCTAACATGTTGATGCATGAGGTTTTCCAGTACCACATCCATCATCTTGGCTCTCCATGTTTCGGGACCCCCATGGGGCTCCAGGTTTTCCCAGTCAATCTCCTGTGATTGAAATCACCCATAACTAGTAACTTTGCTCCTCCCATGTGTGCTCTCCTGGCCACCTCGGCTAGTGTCGACCATTGCTCTGTTGCTCTCATCATATTCTTCTCTTGGCCTCCTGCAGTTCTGTGGTGGGTTGTACATTACTGCAATTATCACCTTATGTCCCTCAGACTGGATTGTTCCTACTAAGTAGTCCCTTTCGCCCGTGCCATCCATTCCTTCCATTTTCTCAAAACCCCACTGGTTTTTAATGAGCAGTGCAACTCCTCCTCCCCCTCTCCTCCCTCTTGTCTTTCCTGAGGATTTGATATCCGGATGGAAAGATTGAATCTGTTATTATTCTGGTGAGTTTTGTTTCTGAGTGCTATTATGTCTGGGGATGTCTCCTTGATTCTTTCATGCCACTTCTCATACTTATTTGTTATTCCATCTGCATTTGTATACCGCACCTTCAACTTCTTTTCTAAGACTGTGGTCTGGGAGGTATATTGGGGTTGGGGAAGTGGGAGACCTGATAAGGAACTATGGGTGGTTGCTGTGGGGGTGGAGTTTGTAATGCAGTGGGTGGGGGCATTGGATATGGCATGGGTGTTTTGGTTTAGAGTGTTTGATTGCACTGAGGTTGACCTGGTTGGGGGGCTTCTATAGGAAGTTGTGAGGGAGGCTGTATTTGATCTTCCTGGGTCTGGAATCTCCTGTCTGTCTCCTCCATCCCCTCTCTTTCCTTCTTTCGCCTTTGTACCATCTCTATCAGTTTCTGTGTGTGTGTACTCATCTAGTTGAGGTTGCAGGGGTCGAGTCCAAGCTCCTGGCCCCTCCTCTTCACTGGTCGCTACTAGGTCACTCCCTGAACCGTGAGCTTTATTGTACCTCTGCTTAAAGCTATGTATGGATCCTGCCTCCACTACATCGCTTCCCAAACTATTCCACTTCCTGACTACTCTGTGGCTGAAGAAATACTTCCTAACATCCCTGTGATTCATCTGAGACTTCAACTTCCAACTGTGTGTGTGTGTACTCACCTATTTGTGGTTGCAGTGTGTGTGTGTGTGTGTGTGTACTCACCTAGTTGAGGTTGCGGGGGTCGAGTCCGAGCTCCTGGCCCCGCCTCTTCACTGATCGCTACTAGGTCACTCTCCCTGAGCCGTGAGCTTTATCATACCTCTGCTTAAAGCTATGTATGGATCCTGCCTCCACTACATCGCTTCCCAAACTATTCCACTTACTGTGTGTGTGTGTGTGTGTGTCTTACCTGATGACGCAGTAAACCTCCACTTACCACCAGCCTCCACTTCCTCTACTACACACTATTATATCCTGGTATACCCATGGGGCCGCCATGTCAGGGGTGTATGTGGTGGGTGAGTGTTGGTGTTGGTGGTGTTAAGTACACCCCAGAGAGGCCAGCTTCTGGGGAAGCGGGTTACTTTAGTGATGGGTGGTGAGGAAGCACGTGGCAGATGGAGGGAGGGAGTGCGGTAGGTATGGATGTAGGGAGGGTTTGTGAGAGGGAGGTAGGGTGAATGGGAGGGAGGGTTTGAGAATTGGAGGGAGAGGGAGGGTGAGAGTGTGGCGCAACCCGACCTGCGCCTCCATCATATCCATCCCGTTGCTCACCCTACACGTGGAGCTGCCTGCCTTGTTTTATCTGTGCCTCACCCTGGCTAGGGTTTAGCCGCCTCGCGGTGTATGGTAACGGCGGCGGCCATGGCGCGTATGGTGCAGCTGGTGGTGTGTAGAGGTGTCAGTGAGGCGGAGGATTGCAATCCCTGCAGCAAGTTGTTGAGAGTTGCACACCTGCACTGACGCCCTCCCCACCCGCCACCACCACAGTCTTGTAAAACACTTTCTCCTGCGAACTATACACAGGTCACGCCCATTACTGAAGTAATTATATTTCACGTGATAAGTGAGTGATATATGCCAGTGTATATGTAAATACAAGAGAAGGATTGACAGTTTATGGTGACATTTTGTGTCAAGTTTGTGCTGGCGTCCGTTACTCGTCCCTGAACCTCACACTTCTTATTCTACACCGATTTTACCATCACCATCCTACAGTTTTCTTGGGGGAATATCGAGAGTCTTGCAGCAGTGATCTTGCTACCATCTCTTACCATCACTCAAAAGTTTACCTAGCTACCATTTTTCCACGCGAGGAGCCTGAGTGGAGCCCCGTGTGCTCCTCACCTGAGCAGTGATGTAGAGAAGGAAGGGTGAGAGAGAAGGTAGAGTGAAGGTAGACAAGGTAGAGTGAAGGTAGACAAGGTAGAAGATAAGAGCAGCAGCAGCAGCAGCAGCTGGCACAACATTATTGGAACATGTTGATGTTTGTGACGTAGATATTGTATCTGTAAACAAAATGGCCAAGTTATCTAGCGAGGAGAGGGCGCTCTTCCCTCTCAGTAACATTGAGGCTGTGGTCAAGCTCTTCAGACTCCACCTGCAGAAGAACAGCGAGCCTAACTTAGCCATCTTGTCCATAATCGTGGGACATATTGAGAATACCCTGACATGTGCGCGGGGAGTGAGTGAACCACCAGTGGGCTACGAGGACGAGTGCTCCAGCAAGTACTCTGACACACACAGAGTACTGCCCTTGGTCGAGTACGAGACCGTGGAGGCCTTGCACCATCGTTTCCTAGCCATTATCAAGGCCCATGTGGATGTGACAGCCTTTGGCACCCCGAGATATGCCACCAGAGAGCTGGTAAAGCGAATATCAGACGTGGTGTGGTGTACATTATCCAGCAGTTACTACAAGGACAGAGCACATCTCCAGTCCATCTACAGCTACATGACAGGTCTGTACCTCGCATGACAGCTGTGTATCCTACATGACACTTCCGTAACTCACAAGACAGCTGTCCACCTTACATGACAGCTACCCTCATGGGAGGTACCTTGATGTCAGCGAGGGAGCTTTTGTTCCAAGGAATTGAGCCTTTTCTTCCTTTCCATCGCTCATACCTGATTGCCTCTTATTACCCAGATGCTGTATGACCCTCGTGGGTTTATTATAAATATAAATGACAACTCTGTACCCTGCATGACTATGGAGGCACCTGGATGCAAATGAGGGGCTTTTGATCCAGGGGAGTGGACCTCTCCCCTTGGATCATACCTGATTGCCTCCCATTCCTCCCATGCTATGTGACACCTATGGGTTGAGTGCTTCCCCAAACTACAATTATACTAATGTGATTCTCAACCCAACTTAACAACTCTGTACCCAACTTGACAGCTCAATATCTAATTTGACAACTCAGTATCCAACTTGACAACTCATTATCCTACTTGACAGCTCAATACCCAACTTGATAACTCGATACCCAATTTGACAACTTAGTACCCAACTTGACAACTCATTACCCAACTTGACAACTCTGTACCCAACTTGACAACTCATTACCCAACTTGACAACTCTGTACCCAACTTGACAACTCAATACCCAACTTGACAACTCTGTACCCAACTTGACAACTCTGTACCCAACTTGACAACTCTGTACCCAACTTGACAACTCTGTACCCAACTTGACAACTCTGTACCCAACTTGACAACTCTGTACCCAACCTGACAACTCTGTACCCAACTTGACAACTCAATACCCAACTTGACAATTCAATACCCAACTTGACAATTCAATACCCAACTTGACACTTTAATACCCAATTTAACTTTATATCCATCTTTACAACTCTGTACACCACATAACAGCATTTTGCACTCCATGGCAGCTATGTACATCTGATACCCCTCAAGGATGGTTCCTTGATGCTGGTGAGGGGCTCGTGATCTAGGAAATTGGATCTGTGCTCCGGTTCCCTGAATTGAGCCTGAATACCTTCTATTCCCCCCTCATGCGCTGTTTAATCCCACAGGTTTAGCGCTCTCCCATGATTATTATTATAATGTACATCTGACAGATCTTAGCATTTCATGACTATAATATACTACATGATAGGTTGGTTCCCTATGTGACAGCCCTGTACTTGACATCACACTGCTATACTCTACATGACAGCTCTGTACTCTACATGGCAACTGTACTTTGCAGGACATCTGTACTCTAAATGACAACTTTGTACTCTATGTGACAGCTGTGCACTCTACGTGATGGCTCTGCACCCTATATGACAGCTCTACTCTTCATTACAACTCTGCATTATACGTACATGACAGCTCTGTACTCTGCATTACAGCTCTGTAACTCACATTATTTAAGTCTTTGCATGACTGCCCTGTGACCCACATAAATCTGTGCTCAACTTGCCCAGTCTGTATAAAGCTAATCAATATGACAGCTTTGTAATCTCGGGCAAATCTATATTCAGCATGACAGCTCTGTAATCCACATGGCTATCCTGTACTCTTCATAACAGGTCTGTAACACTCATATTAACTTTATTCTACATAACATTACTGCAACTTGCATATCATTTTTTTGTATGTACAAGGCAGGTCTGTAACTCTCATATCAGCATTATTCTACATGACAGGTCTGTAATGAACATGAAAGATCTGCAACAAAGCCAAATTTTTCTCATTCACAGCCATCCACAGGAATATCTCTCTCCACCAATTTCCTTAGCTATTGTTGTATACTGTGTTTTTGTTTATAATTATGTGGTTAAATGAAAGTTAAGTTTGAAGGTACCACTTCATTATTGCAATTTTAAAGCTGTAGGATCACAAATTCAGACAGTTTCTTTATACCAATCTCAAGTTGGAAATGCAGTTGGACAACATTTTGGGCTGACTAATTTTCATTTGCATTTTATGGGGTTGGTGTTAGAGTTACTGTAATTGTCATGGTATTACGATATTTTTAACAATTTCACAGGCTGTAATTATGCAACATCATGACTCGGGGCTAGAGTGGTAGTCTCTTCTGAGACTACCACGTTGTGCATGTTTCCTACACCCTTTGACCCTCTAATTGAAAATATAAAATATTTCTTAAAAATAGAATATGAATGTTGATGACTTACAATAATTCCTTTAATTTTCCAATAATTCATAGTTGCAGAAGCTGGGAGGGGGGTCACTTCTCATTCCATCTTAAGTTACATAGTTCAGTTTCTCATGCATTATAATGTGGCAGTTAAACAGCAATAACTATTTTAAATTAGATTGGGTTACTTTAGCCTAAAACTTCTAAAGATTATTTTACTCTACAGTTGAGAGAAATGACAACAAAAAATAACATGACATCAAGATAGACATTTCAGTCACCTAAATAAATAACAAAAAAAGGCACAATACCGTGACTGGAACGATACACAAATAACCCGCACATAAAAGAGAGAAGCTTACAACGACGTTTCGGTCCGACTTGGACCATTGACAAAGCATGAAAGTAACATGCTTATTATGTACCTTGAGAGGACAGGCTGCACTTACCATTTTTGTGTTCATTATGTCTTGCTGAACTGTTTGTTGCCTTTATGTAGGGTAAGAGACAGATGTGTCTTGGTAATTTATGTTTCATAGTAACCAGATCATTTTTAACATAACTACATGTAGAGTACGCAAAGTTTTTGAACTCTTAGGAGATTACATATCAATAAATGTTATTTAAAATAAATAACCAATTTTGGCCATTAGAGAGCATGCATATGCATGAGACCACCCAATGAGGGGACCTGCCAGTTACTTTTCAGCATATACGTACCTGAGACTAGCAAAGGCTCCATACTTGCTACCTTACGAGGCTTATCAGCACACATGAGAGCTCCTGTGAGCTCTTATGTTTTTAATATTATGATAATAATTATAAATTGTATTTCACATTTTTACTGATATTTTGCTTTTTTACCTTAAATTTTATATCGAAGATTTCTAAATTTTTTAATTATAAATTCTCATAATGCAGGACATAATGATGACGGAGGGTTTCATGAAACATTTTCACAAGCAGTGGCTATACATATTTATCCGCAAGTTGATTTATCTGTTTATTAGTAGTAGATTACTGTTGACGTTGTTGTTGGGGTCATTCAGGGACACCAAAGCTGACACTTTACTGTGCCCTATCACCTGGGAACAGAAAAAAAAAATATTGCCCAAGTCTTGATGAGAATCAGAAAGGTAACAATGTTTCATTCGGAAAGAGAAAAGGGGAACATGAACTTTCCAACTTAGATCAGGTGGACCCCAGGTCTAAACACTGGTAGAGCCAGGTGTCTTTATATACTCCTTGAGCAACATGTCTGCACTCCACACATCACTAACACCAGCTGTGTTGCTGGCCCACAAACAACCCAGCTAGGACAGCCCAGTTGCAGGAAAGTTTTGTAAAGATATGTTCAAGACAGCATCGTCCAACATGAAAATTGTGCAACTCATTTGCCATGAACATACCTCACTAGGTATTTCTTCTTAAAAGTTCTTATTTTGGCACTGGTCATGTCTTGACCTACAGACCCTCCATATTGAAGTGGCTCTCTGCGTTGCCACCCCTATTCACATTGAATACATGTGTGTTTGTGGCAAGATGGAAGCTGATCAATATGGTCTGCATGGTCTAAACTGTGGAAGCTCCAAGGATTGTCATCATCATCAAGAGGGGCCTTGCTACAGCTGAGTATCCGGCTGAAAGAAAGCCCCAAAATTAGTCTTTGGCAATCCTGGTAATCCTGCTAATTGCCCTGGAAGGATTACAGTCTATCTCTGGAAGAATGGCAGTCTACTGATGTGGGGCTGTATCTACTCTGGCTGATGCCTCTACGTAATTGTTTTAATGTTGGACAAAAATTCATTGCTGGTGATAGCAAGTATGGGAACCTGGGTCATCAGTACACTACATACTACTTTGTCCCAGTAAGTTTGAAGACCTTTGGACCCTAGGGAAAACTTGCAAATATGCTTCCTTAATAAACTGGGTTCCAGGGTCTTTGATTGAACTAGAAACCCAAGTTCTGCCATGTTCCTGTTCCAGCATTTTGCTGTAAATATCCAGAGGGATTACGCTTGTTTCACTGTTGGTTCCTAACTGTGAGGAGCCAGTCTATGTATGTACTGTATATGAGAGATACTTGAAGGCCTAGTACCAAATTTACACATTACCATAACAATTTACTGATATGAGAGGTATGAGAGACACTGTGCAATAGACCCAGTGAAAAGCAGGGTCTCCATGGGTGAGTAAGAGTTCACTGCCGACATCCATCATCCTAGACCAGGGGTGGGGATCCTGTGGCCTTAAGGCTGCATGGGGCCTTCTGAATTAATTATAGTTTTTAAGTTATTATATAATTATTAACTTTTTACAAAATAACCAGTATTTTGCAGTAAAGCCTTACCTCACTTAACGACGGAGTTCCGTTCCTAAAACGACGTCGGTAAATAAATTCGTCGCTAAGTGAAAACACAATAATGGTGGTGGGTTTTTGTCGACTATCTTTGATCTTGTTTTAATGTCACCTTTGCACCATTTATAACATTTCTGGTATATTTTTAAATGGTTATACAGCAGTGTACTGTATATTGTAATGTGTTTTAAATTTTGCAATGAGTCCTTGTTACTGTATTCCAGAATGCTTGTCCTAGCTAGAATATGTGAGGCTGCTTACTCCTGTTTTGAATTCATTAAATTGTAAAATCGTGCAAAATGGTTTTGAGGATATACAGTGCAGAAGAGTATGTAGTATGTTACTTGAGGCTAACTTTTTTTTTTTTTTTCTTTGTCATGCTCAGATTTGAGGGCCTCTTTTTAATTGATGCTACGGAAGAAATGTGTCATCCCTACTGGATTTAAAAAAAGTGCATGGTAAGAAACTTGTGTGAAAATTCAACTTTAAAAATGCGTAAAGTGGCATCCCTAAAATAAAATATAGTGACGGAACACTTAGACTATTACAGTTTAACAAATTATGACACGTCTTGACCAACTTTTTTCTTTTTTAAACCACATCAACCGTCTCAACCATGGTAGTGATGGTAATACATCCGTTGAGTGTTGCTGTCTACCAGCCTGTATACCACTTGCAGATGTAAATTTGATATTTTTTTAGATAGCAGTACTGTTGTAATAGAAGTATGCATTTTGTTGCACTGCATTTTTCTGTCAGCATTTAAATGTCTTCGTGTTTGCAGGTGCCAAACTTGACAGCTCGGGTACGACACTAGCAGTAGTAGCAGCTTGTCAGGCACTTGGTTACTGTGATGTTCACCTGGCACTCTCAGAAGACCATACCTGGGTGGTGTTTGGGGACAAAGGCCAGCACACGGTTGAAGTAACATGGCATGGTAAGAAACTTGTACAGTTGACCCCCGGTTTACGATATTATTTAATTCCAGAAGTATGTTCAGTTGCCATTACTGAACGAATTTGGTCCCATAAGGAATATTGTGAATTAGATTAGTCCATTTCAGACCCCCAAACATACACGTACAAACACACTTACATAAATACACTTACATAATTGGTCGCATTGGGAGCTGATCGTAAACCAGGGGTCCACTGTACTGTGAATCATGTAACATCATTTGAATGCTGCCTAATATGAGAGATGCAAGGTACAACTGATTGGGCTTCCCAGTTGATAGGTGTGAGGCTGAAATTGGAATGTACTGTATATACAAAACCATTACCTGCATTCGAGGCTGGCTGTGTAATCATTACAGTGTTTCTTGTTGTCAGAATATTAATGTCATTTAACGTCTTGCATAAACTGCTTTTGAGTAAAAATAATTTGTTTAGCTATATCCTCTTGCCTGATGTTGGTCACCTTATGATGGTGGTGGGGTTTAGTGATTCAAGGTCCTCCTTATGATGGGTCACCTTGTGATGGTGGTGGGGTTTAGTGATTCAAGGTCTTCCTTATGATGTTGGTCACCTTGTGATGGTGGTGGGGTGGTGGGGTTTAGTGATTCAAGGTCCTCCTTATGATGGGTCACCTTGTTTAGTGATTCAAGGTCCTCCTTATGATGGGTCACCTTGTGATGGTGGTGGGGTTTAGTGATTCAAGGTCCTCCTTATGATGGGTCACCTTGTGATGGTGGTGGGGTTTAGTGATTCAAGGTCCTCCTTATGATGGGTCACCTTGTGATGGTGGTGGGGTTTAGTGATTCAAGGTCCTCCTAATGATGGGTCACCTTGTGATGGTGGTGGGGTTTAGTGATTCAAGGTCCTAATGATGGGTCACCTTATAATGGTGGTGGGGTGTAGTGATTCAAGGTCCTAATGATGGGTCACCTTATAATGGTGGTGGGGTGTAGTGATTCAAGGTCCTAATGATGGGTCACCTTATAATGGTGGTGGGGTGTAGTGATTCAAGGTCCTCCTAATGATGGGTCACCTTATAATGGTGGTGGGGTTTAGTGATTCAAGGTCCTAATGATGGGTCACCTTATAATGGTGGTGGGGTGTAGTGATTCAAGGTCCTCCTAATGATGGGTCACATAATAATAATAATAATAGTTTTATTTCAGCATGATACAATGTTTGCACAAAGATGAGTGACATTTAGTTATGCATGCAGAATGCCCATAGTTATGTAGAGTCTTTTGGGCAAGATTAAGCCTGACTTAAGACTACAATGGCAATAACTATTAATTGCTTATGTATCAGAACATTAATTAAGGGTATACAAACAACAAATTTAGGAATTACAAGGAGAACAAACAAGAAGACAGTTATTACTTCAGGTGATAGTGAGGTTTATACAGCTGCTGTACCCCCTTATCCCTGTGATTGTAGCACTGTATGACCCACCTGGGTTTAGTGCTTTTTTTAATACAGTAAATGTTGAGTACCCTCAGTGTCAAACTAAGACTCCAGCACCCTATTCTTTGTTGTAAACAGTAGGTATGTTTCCCTTTCAACCATTTTTTTTTATGTAATTTATATCCTATGAATTGGAACAAATTATGTATATGGTATTGACTGTGATTAAAGGATGTAGAATTGCTTTCATTATACAGTATTATACCTGTAATATCTGTAATATGTGAGCAAACTAGCAAAGGGGCGTTCCTGTCTTACAAATTTACTAATTTTCTTCACTAAGGTATTTGAGGAGGTAGATCATGGTATTGAATATGATATTGTGTTTATGGACTTCAATAAGGCTTTCGATAGAGTTCCACATCAGAGGCTATTGGTGAAACTTAAGGCACATGGAATAGGAGGAAAATTTTTTTCGTGGGTTGAGGCATGGTTGACAGGGGTCAGTATTGGACCAACAAGGCACATGGAATAGGAGGAAAATTTTTTCCTGGGTTGAGGCATGGTTGACAGGGGTCAGTATTGCACCCCTTGTTGTTCACAATCTACTTAAATGACATAGATAAGGGAATAAGTAGTGACATAAGCAAATTTGCTGATGACACCAAAATAGGCCATCCAGTTCATTCTAATGAGGACATTAGTGCACTCCAGGATGATTTGAATAGACTGATGCAGTGGTTGGAGAAGTGGCAGATGCAGTTTAATATAGACATATGCAAAGTACTAAATGTTGGGCAGGAAAATAACCGTGCCACATATAAACTAAATAATGTAGATCTTAATATTACGGATTGCCAAAAGGATTTAGGAGTTCTGGTTAGTAGTAATCTAAAACCAAGACAACAGTGCATTAGTGTTTGCAATAAAGCTAACAGTAGTAATCTAAAACCAAGACAACAGTGCATTAGTGTTTGCAATAAAGCTAACAGAATCCTTGGCTTCATAGCAAGAAGTATAAATAATAAGAGTCCTCAGATTGTTCTTCAACTCTATATTTCTTTGGTTAGGCCTCATTTAGATTATGCTGCACAGTTTTGGTCACCATATTGCAGAATGGATATAAATGCACTGGAAAACATACAAAGGAGGATGACAAAGTTGATCCCATTTATCAGAAATCTTCCCTGTGAGGATACACTGAGGGCCCTGAACCTGCACTCTCTAGAAAGGCATAGAATTAGGGGGGATATGATTGAGGTGTATAAATGGAAAACAGGAATTAATAAAGGAAATGTAAAGAGCATGCTAAAAATATCTAACATAGACAGGACTCACAGCAGTAGCTTTAAATTGGAAAAATTCAGATTCAGGAAAGATATAGGAAAGTACTGGTTTGGTAATAGAGTTGTGGATGAGTGGAACAAACTCCCAAGTACAGTTATTGAGGCTAAAACGTGTAGTTTTAAAAATAGGTTAGATAAATACATGAGTGGGTGTGGGTCGGTGTGAGTTTTTCCTGACTACCTTGTGCTACTAGGTCAGGTGCACTGCTCCTCCCTTAACCCTTTGACTGTTTCAGGCCCCTTTCTGAAACTCATTCTATGTCGCTCAATTTTTGAAAAAAAAAAATTATTTTTTCTTATGAAATGATAATCTTTTCCCAATGGTAATGACACCAAAAGTTTGAAATTTGGTCCAAAACTCATGGAATTATGCTACCGCGAAGTTAGCGGTCTCGGCGACATATGCGTATCGGCGATTTCGCCGACTTTGAACCCTATTTTCAGCCAATTCCATTGTTCCAGTTGACCAAACTCATAGCTATTTCTTTAGAACTCCATTTTATCTATCAGCTGAGTACAAGAAACCTCCCATTTACTAATTAGGACTACCCAATATGGTGGTCAGAAATTGGCAATTTGGCCAATTTCACGCAAACTAAAAAAGATGCCAATTTCAAAATAGGGTCCAGAATAAACAAGGTAGACATTCGTGGCACTAAAATAACATATGCTCTGTTCATTAGTCACATCTCTAGGCCCCTCTTATATTATTATTGCTTTCTATTTTGATTTTTTATTCATACAAAAAAATACAAAATTTACTGTTATGCAGACTACTGCATTATTGTAAAAATGGTATAAATAATATCAGTGCACTAGTGAAAGAATATTGGACTCCCCAGTTGACGTGTATTGGGACGTGGTGGTGTGATTTATTTACTCCTGAACATTGGTAAAAATCGAACATTTCCACTACTTTGAGCTCAGTTTCAAGTCGTCCTTTTCATCGCAAAGTAATGAAAATCATCTCTATTTCTGTAATATGTTTTCCATTTTATCACCTAAGACCATGAAAACGCGAATACAAAGATAAATACTATACTGAAAAATACACCTCAAACGGCGCTTTTATTCCAAAAAAAAAACGATCAGAGTTTTTTTTTTTTTTTTCTCATTACGCAATGTGTGCTGCAGGATTTATTTTATGTGGTGCACACTGACCACACAGACCCATTCTCTCACATGTGGGCCTACCAGCTTTCTCCCGCTTGATTTGAAGCCGCTAGAATTATTGAGTATATATACGTCAGAAACATTGGCTCGTAAGACGTATTTATACGTCGAAAACAGTCAAAGGGTTATGTGACGTGTCTGACCTCACTAGGTCAAGGCATTGGCTTAAATCGGTACAAGAATTGGGGCTGCCTTGCATAGGCCAGTAGACCTGTTGCAGTGTTTCTTTTTTATATTGGTATTGAATTTGATAACAACAAATTGTTAAGACACCTGGAAATTGGTAATGATGCTAGTCAACTGATAATGATGTTAGAATCTTTTAGGTTTAAAGCACTAAATAGTTCATGTGCTTTGTAAATCATACAACTCATTTTAACAAGGGTTGTAATATTGACACTTGTTAGTGCTGGGTCCAACACTAATACAGTCAGGATGATGGACAGTGGACTTCATGGTATGTATATTTAATATTACATTATGCACAAAATTCGCTGGGGCTTGTAGGGTGACCATGCTCCAAGATAAATATGTTGATCCACTGAACACAAGTCTTTTGACCTTGCCTAGGGCTGGTGAGGGGACGGTCAAAGCCCTGGTTGGTCCATTCATCATGAGCCTTTTCGCCTGATCTTGGGTTGGTGGTGTGACTGGTCTGGCTAGTGGGGTGACTGGGTGCAAGTCCGCATTTATTGATCCACCCCACACAAGCCTTCTGGTCTGACCTGGGGTTAAAGTGACCGAGTGCAGGTATTCAGCGATCCTCCCAAATATACCTTCTGTTGTGTCTTGGTGGTTGGTCGAGCAATGGGTTGGTGAGGTGATTGGGTACATTTGCTCATTTATCCACCCCACACACATAAGGCATCTTTAGGCTCGACTTCTTCCTTGTAATCTTTGTGTTTTTTCCTGCTGCAAGTGCTAGGAAAGCCAGGTTATGATAGCTATGCAGGCCTACGGGCTGCTAACACAAACAGCCTGGTTAACCAAGCGATCAGCAGGTAAGTCTGGTCTCAGGCCAGACTGTGGGAGTAGCAGAACCTTGAAAATCAGTCACAGGTAAATGATAGAATTCATAAGTCAAAGAGAGATGAGAGCAGACTTAATAATGTGCATTGTGTGTGTTATACAGTATTGTATGTGCTTGTAAGCTTTAATTTTCATTTACAGAACTGGTATTTATATTAGTTGGATAGTATGATTCTTTGATTGTGAGGATTGGTATAGTATATTGTTTGGTAATAGTAGCAGAGATGGGCTGCTGCTGCTGCAACTGCTGTCGACGCCACCTCCAGTGCAGCCAGCCTAACTTATTGATTAACCTTGACCTTGATGCTACACTCACTCTCTCTCTCTCTCTCTCTCTCTCTCTCTCTCTCTCTCTCTCTCTCTCTCTCTCTCTCTCTCTCTCTCTCTCTCTCTCTCTCTCTCTCTCTCTCTCTCTCTCTCTCTCTCTCTCTCTCTCTCTCTCTCTCTCTCTCTCTCTCTCTCTCTCTCTCTCTCTCTCTCTCTCTCTCTCTCTCTCTCTCTCTCTCTCTCTCTCTCTCTCTCTCTCTCTCTCTCTCTCTCTCTCTCTCTCTCTCTCTCTCTCTCTCTCTCTCTCTCTCTCTCTCGCTCTCTCTCTCTCTCTCTCTCTCTCTCTCTCTCTCTCTCTCTCTCTCTCCTTTTTTTTTTTTATGTACAGGGTTTGACAAGGTTAAGGATCCCTAGCTTTATTGACAAGCTATTTACAGGTTAAGGATTCCTAACTTTGTTGGCAAGCTAAGAGCTGTTACCTACATCAGCTCATTTGAAAGCATTTTTATTGTTATGAGACATACAAGTAGGGAACAGGATGAAGTTGGAGCCATCTGTGGGCCAGCATTTTCATTTGATCAACTGACTTTATCTCGTTGACATCATTATGCTGTACGAATGTGTTCCATACTCGAGTCATCCTGGGTATGTAGGATCTCAGATGGAGTGATGTTCTGGAGAAGGGTACAGCCAGAGTGAAGTTGCTGCTTTCTTCCCATCTTGTGGCATAAAAGCTTGTTTCACGCTGTCCTCGAAGTGGATCCAAGTGTGGTACTTTGACAATATTGGCCTTGTACATAACAGTAAGGCCACCCACATCCCTCCTATGTTGAGGCTCTGCTGAATGACAGATCTATCCAGGATGGGTCAGGCGAAGATGGAAGGCTCTTGTTCTGATTCTCTACTCTCTCAAGCAGTCATGCAGATGAGAGGGGCAGGCCAAGAAATGGGCATACTCAGGTGCGGCGTGCTTGTGCCTCGTGCAGAATCTTCAACCCCTACTGTCAAGTAGATCGAGATCTGGCGAAAGTGCTGTAAGCTTCCTGGCTGCCTTGTTTGCCGATTTACAGCATGGTCTCTCTCTACTCTCTCTCTCTGTCTCTATCTCTGTCTCTCTCTGTCTTCTGGCTCTGTTCTCACTGCTCTCTCTCTCTCTCTCTCTCTCTCTCTCTCTCTCTCTCTCTCTCTCTCTCTCTCTCTCTCTCTCTCTCTCTCTCTCTCTCTCTCTCTCTCTCTCTCTCTCTCTCTCTCTCTCTCTCTCTCTCTATCTGTCTCTCTCTCTCTCTCTCTCTCTCTCTCTCTCTCTCTCTCTCTCTCTCTCTCTCTCTCTCTCTCTCTCTCTCTCTCTCTCTCTTTCTTTCTTTCTTTTGCAATTTCATTTGCACTATCTTTTGCACTTTTGTTCTCTCTCTCTTGCCTGTTTTTGTGTCTATTTATCTATCTCTGTTTTTTTCTCTACTTTTGTGTATTTCTTTCTGTTTCTATTTCTGTTTCTCCCTATTCATATTTCTTTTTCTGTATTTCTATTTCTCCATCTCTTTTTCCCTCTTCCCTTTCCACTGGCACATTATTCATTGCTTCCAGTATTTTTTTTTTTTTACTCAGCAGCTGTTTCCTACCAAGGCAGGGTAACTCAAAAAGTACATTCATGAACATTACACTCAGTCACCGTCTTTCCAGAAGTGTGCTGGCATTACAGTCAGATTACCCTCCAACTTTGGCTCACATCCCTCTTTCAGAGTGCAGGCAGTGCCTTCCACCTCCTGGACTCAAGTCCAATATTTCAATGCATTTTCCAGCACCTCATCTTATCTTCAGCACCTTATTTTCCTTGCAGTCTCAGTACCTCATCTTCCTTAAAGCTTCCAGCATCTCATCTTCTCTTGCAACTTCAGTATCTCATCTCTCATTGTATCTTCAGCACCTTATTTTGTTGCAGTCTCCAATACCTCATCTTCCTTAAAGCTTCCAGCATCTCATATCATCTCTTGCAGCTTCCAGCACCTCATCTCATTGCAGCTTCCAGAACTTTTTCACATTGCAACTTCCAGCAACTCATTTCCTCTTTCAGTTTCCACCACCTCTTCTGCAGCTTCCAGCACCTTATCTCTCTTTATAGCTTTCAGCACTTCATCTTCTGCAGTTTCCAGCATTTTACCTCTCTATATTCAATTTTTTGTTGCATCTTCTAGCACCTCATTTACTCATACAAATTTCATTACCTCACCTTTTCCATCATTATGCAATGCTTCATCTTATATATCTTACTATATCTTCCTTTCCCAGCCTCATCTCATACTATTTGACAACAATTAATCTTGTCTGCTGTACCTATAAGATCTTGTGTCATAGTTCATCTGTAGTATTATAACTACTTCCTTAAGATGCCATCCATAAATATTGCTTCCTTTCTTACCATGTGTCAACTGGAAAATTTGTTACAGGTAAAGGTAATGAAGATAAAGAAGGCATACCTGTGACGCATGATGTCTATAGCAAGTCCTGGCTCTATGTCAATGGGCATCCTGTTGTGTGTGACAGACACATGGAGGTGAGTTTGTGCTCAGCTTGATAAGTTTTTGTTCTAGAGTTCTGTTTTTGCGGGTATGCGTTGAGATAAGGTGAGGAGCTGACACAGGATGTTAAGGATTCATTCTTTGTGGTAACATCTTTCCGTTTGAGATACATTGTAAATTGGGGATATTGTGAATTATTACACAAAATGCCTTAAAACTTTGCATGTAAAAAATATCTGGATTTTTCACATTTTCCAGTATGTATTAATTTCTACTTGCATGAGGAGTGCTTTAAGGCATTTTTTAAATAAGTTCAAATATTGGGTTCGACATTGCTATTTGTAATGCTTCATTTGTTCTATTAGCATAATACTTCCCAGTTCTTTTTTTGTTTGAGGAAATTACAGGGGCTCTTGTGGATAATATTACTGCACATCAGTAATAGTTTTTACTTATACTCTGTATGTTATCTACCAGTCCTTCGATGCATGTGTATGTGTGTATTTGTTAGCTTAGGTGACCCAAAGGAAAAAATCCTCGAAAGAAAATACTTTCATCATTCAACATTTTCACCTCACTCATACATAATCACTGTTTTTGCAGAGATGCCCAGAACACAACAGTTTAGAAGCATATACATACAGTGGAACCTCAAAAATCGAGCGTATCACATATCAAGCGTTTGAAAATAAGACCATTTTTGGACATACTGTGTCCCTATTATCGAATCGCCTATTTTGGACTGCCAGGTGCGGGACCTGTCTGCTGGCCGCTCTATCGCGTCCGCGCGGCGCTGTGAATAGTCTAGCTTTGTTTATGCTTGAGTGAACACTAACCTGCGATCTCATTCCACATTTCGATTATTTAATTGTGTTTAGTGCTTGTGGGGCTGTGAAATAAGCTGCCATGGGCCCAAAGAAACTTGCTAGCGATACCCTGTGAGTAAAGAAAGTAGAAACACCATGGATGTGAAGAAAGAAATAATACAGAAGTATGAGATTGGGTGAGACTTGTTGAGCTTGCCAGGATGTACAGAGGACTGTGGACAGTTATTTTGTGAGACAGAAACAGGCGACTGTGGACAGTTATTTTGTGAGACAGAAACAGGCGACTGTGGACAGCTATTTTGTGAGACAGAAACAGGCGACTGTGGGCAGTTACTTTGTGGGACAGAAACAGGCGACTGTGGACAGTTATTTTGTGAGACAGAAACAGGCGACTGTGGAGTTATTTTGTGAGACAAACAGGCGATTGTGGACAGTTATTTTGTGAGACAGGAACAGGCGACTGTGACAGTTATTTTGTGAGACAGAAACAGAGCGAGTGTGGATAGTTATTTTGTGAGACAGAAACAGAGGGACTGTAGACAGTTATTTTTGTGAGACTAGGTCAGTGACTCTCAAGCTGGTCCTAGTGGCATTAAAATACAGAAGAGAAGTAACCCCAGAGAGGGCTTTGATACCTGAAGTCCTCTGGAGAGGATTCTCCTTCCAAACACTAACCCCAACTCCCTCTCTCCTCCTCCCTATCTTCCAGATGCCATCACCAATCTTCAATAAAGGTAAGTAAAAATGTTATTTTATATTACTATAGTATTTGTTGTATGTAAAACTAATTAATCTCTATAAAATGTATTTTTTTTTTTTTTGTGAATATTTTTGGGTTTCTGGAACGGATTAATTGTATTTCCATTATTTCTTATGGGAAATATTGCTTCGAATTTTAGACTTTTCGAATTTAGAACTAACTCCTGAGCAGTTAAGTTGAAATTTGAGGATTCCCTGTATAAAGATACACAGCATATCCTTCCGAACTACCAATATCCCAAACCCCTCCTTTAAAGTGCAGGCATTGTACTTCCCATTTCCAGTACTCAAGTCCGGCTATATAAAAATAACTGGTTTGCCTGAATCCCTTCACTAAATATTACCCTGCTTACACTCCAACAGCTCTTCGTGTCCCAAATACCATTCGTCTCCATTCACTCCTATCTAACATGCTCATGCATCCTTGCTGTAAGTCCAAGCCCCATGCCCGGTTTGATTCAGCAAGAATTTTGATATGGTTGGAATGTAAAAATGAGAAAGTCTAATTAGATGTGTAAGTGGTATGAGGCTCATACCATATATCAAACTGGTAATGTCAGTTACTCATTGGTGGTTGGCATTAGGTTAGTTGTGGCATATCCTCAGCTGGCTCATCATCCTGTGAATGTGGAAATTCGTAGTAATGATAATACTACAATGTATGACTGGTCTGGTTAGTTATGTGATGATGATGATGTTCATGAGGATACAGTATATTAAGGGTCAGGTTCCTTCTATGATGATGGTGCTGTGTATGAAAGATTGGGTTGTTCCTGTGATAATACACTATACGAAAAGTCAGGTTCCTTCTGTGATAATAATACACAGTATAAAAATCTTGATGCCCTCTGTTGAATGTTGATGATGCAGTCAATATCTGAAAAATTAGCTCCTTTGCTAAAATATTATTTAATTTCCTTTCCTATGATATTTTTACTTCCTTTCCTGAACAAATCTTCACCCCATGATGAGTGATGGTGGTGCATTGGTGTATTTAGGATTTCATCTTGTGTATAGCCAAATTTAGGCTTGTTGACAGTGGTGTTTGTTTACTTTGGCGACTTGTGTATGTGATTTGAGACCAAAAATCTATAAATTTGACTGTTTTATGACAGTCTGATTTGTCATTGTTGGAGATGATTAGAAATACAGTGGACCCCCGGTTAACGATATTTTTTTCATTCCAGAAGTATGTTCAGGTGCCAGTACTGACCGAATTTGTTCCCATAAGGAATATTGAGAAGTAGATTAGTCCATTTCAGACCCCCAAAGATACACGTACAAACCCACTTACATAAATACACTTACATAATTGATCGCATTGGGAGGTGATCGTTAAGCGGGGGTCCACTGTATTAGTTTAGCCATCCTAGTTATAAATCACAAAAAATTCAGAGTAAAAAGAACAGTAAAATCTGTTTTATTTTAATATGCTTTAAATAATAATGCCCTAATTATCTTCAGGTCATAAAATAATTTGTTATTCCAAATTATTATTAAATTAGAGAATGTGAGTATTTAGTGAAGCTTTATAATGAGAAATTACTTTGGTTTCTTAAAGATGATGTATTAATATCCTTGCCACAGGTAGCCACAATAGTTTCAAACATGAACCCTGGCATCAATGCCACCACTGACTCAGAGGAAGTGATGCTACTACAACAAGCACTGCTTTGGATGCTCTATGATGCTGGTCATCTTGCCAAGTATCCCATGGCTATTGGTGAGTCTTTTATATTTTTCTTATTTAGTTGAATTAAAGTAGGTTCTTGTGTGGAGCTTTTGTTATCTTCCTTGACAGTACGTACTTGGATATTGTTGGGATTTATGTATGCTGTGAATATTATACAGAGAATAGGTAGTAGGTTGGTAGACAGCAACCGCCCAGGGAGGTACTACCGTGCTGCCAAGCGAGTGTAAAACAAAAGCCTGTAATTGTTTTACATGATGGTAGGATTGCTGGTGTCCTTTTTTCTGTCTCATGAACATGCAAGATTTCAGGTACGTCTTGCTACTTCTACTTACACTTAGGTCACATTACACATACATGTACAAGCATATATATACATACCCCTCTGGGTTTTCTTCTATTTTCTTTCTAGTTCTTATTTTTGTTTATTTCTTCTTATCTCCATGGGGAAGTGGAACAGAATTCTTCCTCCGTAAGCCATGCGTGTTGTAAGAGGCGACTAAAATGCTGGGATCAAGAGGCTAGTAACCTCTTCTCCTGTATGTATTACTAAATGTAAAAGGAGAAACTTTCGTTTTTTTCCTTTTGGGCCACCCCGCCTTGGGATACAGCTGGTGTGTTGAAAGAAAGAAAGAATAGGGAAGATAATATGATAATATGAGGTCTTTGTGGCATTTATGGATTTGGAAAAGGCGTAAGACGGTGGATAGGGGGGCAATGTGGCAGATGTTGCAGGTGTATGGTGTAGGAGGTACGTTACTAAAAGCAGTGAAGAGTTTTCTGAGGATAGTGAGGCTCAAGTTAGAGTATGTAGGAAGAGGAAACTATTTCCCAGTAAAGTAGGCCTTAGACAAGGATGGGGATGTCACGTGGTTGTTTAATATATTTATAGATGGGGTTGTAAGAGAAGTAAATGCAGGGTCTTGGCAAGATGCGTGGAGTTAAAGATAAAGAATCACACATAAAGTGGGAGTTGTCATAGTTGCTCTTTGCTGATGACACTGTGCTCTTGGGAGATTCTGAAGAGAAGTTGCAGAGATTGGTGGATGAATTTGGTATGGTGTGCAAAGAAGAAAATTAAAAGTGAATACAGGAAAGAGTAAGGTTATGAGGATAACAAAAGATTAGGTGATGAAAGATTGGATATCAGATTGGAGGAGAGAGTATGGAGGAGGTAGATGTATTCAGATATTTGGGAGTGGAGCGTGTCAGCGGATGGGTCTATGAAGATGAGTGAATCCATAGAATTGATGAGGAAAAGGGTGAGTGGTGCACTTAGGAGTATGTGGAGACAAAGAACTTTGTCCTTGGAGGCAAAGAGGGAATGTATGAGAGTATAGTTTTACCAATGCTCTTATATGGGTGTGAAGCATGGGTGATGAATGTTGCAGTGAGGAGAAGGCTGGAGGCAGTGGAGATGTCATGTCTGAGGGCAATGTGTGGTGTGAATATAATGCAGAGAATTATTAGTTTTGGAAGTTAGGAGGAGGTGCGGGATTACCAAAACTGTTGCCCAGAGGGCTGGGGAAGGGTTGTTGAGGTGGTTCGGACATGTAGAGAGAATGGAGGCGAAACAGAGTGACTTCAAGAGTGTATCAGTCTGTAGTGGAAGGAAGGTGGGGTAGAGTCGGTCTAGGAAAGGTTGGAGGAGAGGGTAAAGGAGGTTTTGTGTGCGAGGGCTTGGGCTTCCAGCAGGCATGCGTGGCGTGTTTGATAGGAGTGAATGGAGCGAATGGTTTTAATACTTGACATGTTGTTGGAGTGTGAGCAAAGTAACATTTATGAAGGGGTTCAGGAAACCGGCAGGCGGACTTGAGTCCTGGAGATGGGAAGTACAGTGCCTGCACTCTGAAGGAGGGGTGTTAATGTTGCAGTTTAAAAACTGTAGTGTAAAGCACCCTTCTGGCAAGGCAGTGATGGAGTGAATGATGGTGAAAGTTTTTCTTTTTCGGGCCACCCTGCCTTGGTGGGAATCGGCCATCGTGATAATAAAAAAATAAAATAAAAATATGATGGCATAAAAGGTGGTTGAGATAATATAGACATGTAGACAGGATGCTGTATAATAGGTTAAGCAAGTGTGTACTATATATATACAGAACAGATAGAGGTGTATGTGATGACTGAAGGAGGGTGTGAAGGAAGTTTTGAGTGGTAGGGGCTTGACCATGCAGGAAGCTTGTGTGAGAGTTAGCTTGGATTGAGGAGATAAGTAATTTTTGCACTTTGAACTGCCATTGGAGTGTGAAATAATTCAAGAAAACCAGCTAGCCACATTTGTATTCTGGATGTGTGAAATGCAGTGCCTGGATTTTGGAAGATGGATGGGGATGTAGTTCAGTGCATATGAAGAAGCAACCACTTTGAGTCATCTTGCCTTAGTGAAAAAAGATGCATTCAAGCATATGCTCAACTTTAATTCCTGTGACAAAATGCTTACTAGTAGGTACAGGACAGTTGTAAAATTTGCATTTACTTATAGCCTGCCTGGATAATAAATTAATTTTGAATCCCAAAGTATTAAATGCAATTTTACCATTGCCATTGAGTTGTAATACGTATATTATTTTTGTTTTCAAAAGACAACTTGGGTGACCTAGAAGAAATGATGCCAACCAAAGGACGTTGTCCAGCTACTAAGATGTATGAAGAAGCCATAACTAGTGCAGTCCGTTACTACGAGAACCAGCATGTCTACCCGTATACTTATCTTGGAGGATATTGCTACAGAAATAAGCTATATAAACAGGCACTCAAGTATTGGGCCAGAGCTGCTTCTGTTATCAGAAAGTAAGTTCATTTCACTGTGTACATATAAAGACTAGGTCTGAAGTTTAGGAACACTAGGCTGTCTTAGTGTACATGATTAGAATGTTGCTCTGCAGTGTGGGTTTCTCTAGTGCATGGATCAGGTTCAGTTTACTTTTCTTAACTATAAGTACAGTGGACCCTCAGGTAACGACATTAATCCATTCCAAAGAGCTTGCCTTTAGCCGATTTTGCCGTTAGCCGAATTAATTTTCCCTAAAAGAAATAATGGAAATCCAATTAATCCGTTTCAGACAGCCAAAAGTATTAACAAAAAATATTTTTTTAAAGATTAAATATAGATATACACGTACATACAAAAAACAGTGACAGATAAATATAAAGCACTAATAAAATGGATAAATGAACATTTAACATCACACTTACCTTTACTGAAGACTTATTGGTGTATGACAGACAGGTAGGTGGGGAGAGGGGGGGCGAGTTTATTATGCTTCAATATGATGCTAATATCATCTCTGTGAATTATTTATCTATCAAAATTCATCTTCAACATCAACCTTGGCCTACTAGATGATCAGCCTGTAACTGATTTCATCAACAATATGAACAACACACTTCTCATACCAACAATAACTAAACCAACCAGGCTCACTGAAACAAGTGCAACCATAATAGACCACATATGGACCAATATACTAGCCCCCCTTAAATCAGGGATAATCACAGATAGCACTACAGACCACTACCCTACCTTCCTCTTAACAAACATTAGTAAACCACCACTTGAATACAACAAAGTTTCATTTAGACTCCATGATGAGGCCTCAATAAGGAAGTTCACAGCTGACCTAGAGACTGTTGACTGGCCTACAGAATTCTCCAAGGCCAATGGTATTGATGACTGGACAAACATTTTTCTTAACAAATTACTTAGACTATACAACAAACATTGTCCTATAAAAACAAAACAGATCACAAACAAATGGCTTGGTTGCCCATGGCTAACCAGCACCATTCTAAAATCCATTGATAAGAAACACCAATATGAAAAGCAATATAGGCAGGGCTTAATACACAAATATATTCTTAAACACTATTCATCAGTCCTCACCAAAGTAATAAAGAAAGCCAAACAACTATACTACTCCAGTAGATTCACTGACACAAGAGGAGATATAAAAAAGACCTGGAAAACACTCTCTCAGATTCTAGGGACCCACAAACTGAAAAAAAACAAGAATATTGCCCTAACTAAACCTAATGAAACACCACTACATCCCACTGACACAGCTAACAAGATAAACGACTTCTTCTCAACCATAGGTTCTAATCTCGCCAATAAAATCCCACGCACCAATGCCCATGCCGTGGACTACCTAGATGGGAATTTCCCAAATTCCTTCTATCTTGCTCCAACTGATCCCATGGAAGTCACTGAGATTATAAAGTCACTTAAAAATAACTCCGGGAATCTGTCTCATGTCCCACCATTATTGTACAAGAGAGCGGCCCATGTCCTCTCGCATGCTATCTCATTACTTTTTAACAAGTCACTAGAAACTAGCACCTTCCCGAAACTACTCAAGACGGCAAGGGTTACACCAGTACATAAAGGTGGTGACCCTACAGATTTAAACAACTATAGGCCAATATCAAACTTACCATTGCTATCCAAAATCTTTGAGAAACTCGTGCACAGGAGACTATATTCATTTATAACGGCACAAAACATACTCAACCCCTGCCAATTTGGATTCAGGAAAAATAAAAGCACTAACGATGCAATCATAAAAATGCTAGTTCTGCTTTACACAGCATTGGAAAATAAGGAATATCCACTAGGAATTTTTATTGACCTAAGAAAAGCTTTTGACACAGTAGACCACGGCATCCTACTCCACAAACTTGACCATTATGGTATAAGAGGCCATGCGCTTGCATATTTCAAATCTTACCTTACTAATAGGTATCAGTATGTCACCATTAAAGACACAGCATCAACAACACAGCCACTTGATACTGGAGTTCCGCAGGGAAGTGTCCTTGGTCCCCTGCTCTTCCTCATATACATCAATGATCTTCCAAACGTATCTCAACACCTGAACCCCATTCTCTTTGCTGACGACACGATTTATGTCATCTCTCACCCTAATCTTGCCACCCTCAACACCATTGTTAATGAGGAGCTGATCAAAATATCGACTTGGATGACAGCCAATAAACTTACGCTTTACACTGACAAAACCTACTATATTATGTTTGGTAGCAGAGCAGGAGATGCGCAAATTAACATTAAGATCGACAACACTCTAATTGCCTGGCATAATGAGGGCAAATTCCTAGGCCTATTCCTCGACAACAACCTGAACTTCAGCACCCATATCCAACACATAACTAAAAAAGTATCCAAAACGGTTGGGATCCTCTCCAAGATACGACGTGCCTCAAACTGCCCTTCTCACACTATACCATTCACTTATATATCCATACCTCACCTATGCTATCTGTGCTTGGGGTTCAACTGCAGCAACACACCTAAAGCCAATAATAACCCAACAAAAAGCCGCAGTAAGAATAATCACTAAATCTCATCCCTGGCAACACCCCCCCCCCCCCCCCACTCTTCATAGATCTAAACTTACTCCCTGTTCAGTACATCCACACTTACTACTGTGCAATCTACATCTACAGGACCTTAAATTCCAATATTAACCTTGACCTAAAACGCTTTCTTGATAGTTGCGACAGAACCCACAGGCATAACACCAGACACAAACATCTCTATGACATTCCCCGTGTCCGACTAAACCTTTACAAAAATTCAATGTATGTCAAAGGCCCTAAAATCTGGAACACCCTACCTGAAAATTCTAAAACTGCAGACACATTCATCACCTTCAAAACTACCATCAGAAAACATCTTATCTCCCTGATACACCCTGTCAGCTAATTACACGAATACCACCTGGTGGTTAACACTTACACTCACTCACCCATTTGACCATAAACAGAAATATCAATCTCAATCTCAAAATAATGAATCTTAACTAGTCATAAGTTGGCCTGTGATACTCCAATACTGAAACTATGTATAGTGCCAAAACAAAAGCATTCACATTGCTAAACTCACAAACTAGTATTTAGTCACTTAGCCATAATACCAACTTACCTCATAATTTTGTAATATTTTAAACTTAAGATTTAATTTAAGTCTGCCCGAAATGCCTAGCCATGCTAGGTGTTCTAGTGGTACACTCTGTAATTATTATTTTACTACATGTAAACCACACAATAACCAAATTCTGTAAACTTAGCATTGTAATCCTTATAGAGAATAAACTTTGAATTTGAATTTGAATTTGAATAAACAATATTAATAACATAGAAACATGATACACTGGACCCCCGCCTTACGATATTAATCCATTCCTGAGAGCTCATCATAAGCCGAAATTATCGTTAGCCGAATTAATTTTCCCCATAAGAAATAATGGAAATCAAATTAATCCGTTCCTGACACCCCAAACTATGAAAAAAAAAAATTTTTTACCACATGAAATATTAATTTTAATACACACAAACTGAAGAAGACATGCACAATTACTACTCTACTAAGAATAGAATACATGACACGTACCTTTATTGAAGATCTGGTGATGATTGATGGGATGGGAGAAGGGGAGAGTATGGAAGTTATTGTTTAGAAGGGGAATCCCCTTCCATTAGGACTTGAGGTAGCAAGTCCTTTTCTGGGGTTACTTCCCTTCTTCTTTTAATGCTACTAGGACCAGCTTGAGAGTCACTGGACCTCTGTTGCACAACAAATCTGTTCATAGAGCTCTGTACCTCCCGTTCCTTTAAGACTTTCCTAAAATGGGCCATAACATTGTCATTGTACAGGTTGCCAACACGGCTTGCAGTAGCTGTGTCAGGGTGATTTTCATCCGTAAAGGTTTGCAGTTTAACCCACTTTGCACACATTTCCTTAATCTCTTTTTTCAATTCCCTACTAATTCTCGCCCTTTTTACCACAGGGATGGCACTAGAAGCTTTCATGGGGTTCATGGTGACTTATTTTGCAGTTACAAGCACTAAAAACACTGGGATAATGTGAAATGTACCAAATGTATGCGTAGATGCGACTGCACTGGCGCTGAGGCCACACATGGAACACATCCCGGACGAATTACATAAGGCGAGGCAAAATTTTTGCGTTCAAATGCTTCGTATGGTGGATTTAGCGTAACGTGATGCATTCGTAAGGCGGGGGTCCACTGTATATATTGTTTTTCTATCGCTTACTCACTTACATTACTTGTTACACTGTTAATTCTACACTTTATCACTGGCTGGCACTATAGCCTTTATCGATACCTGCTACTTTAGTATCGTACATATCGTAGAATCACTGAATCACTGCAGAAAGCACATTCTCCCCTCTCTCTTCCTCCTCCACTTTGGTACTTTGCTATGAATTTTTTCTTAAATTCTTTTGTGTTTCTTTCCTTTACCACAGGGCTGGCACTAGAAGCTTTCTTTGGGCCCATTGTGGCTTATTTAGCAGTTACAAGCACTAAAAACAATGGAATAATACAAAATATATCGCATGTACGCATGGAATCGTCCTCTCTGGCTTGTAAACAATGGCACACTGGCTGTACATGGGCTCAGGCCGCGCGGACACGTTTGGGACGAATGTCCTTAACTGAGTTCTTGGGCATTAGCCGAGCCAATATTTTGATGCAAAAACCTGCTGCTATCCGATTTTGGCGTTAGCCGATGCCGCTGTTACCCGAAGGTCCACTCTACTGTAGTGTTGCTTCTATTTTTGGCACATGTTACTGTAATAAGAAATGTGCTGTTTTATAAGTTTAATAGTACAATTTTGTATTAATTATCTCTTGTCACTGTCAGATTCGTTGATCCCTTATTATTGTTATTATGATTTTTTTTAAACACGTTGGCTGTTTCCCACCTCATTAAAAATTTTGTCTTATATTTCAGTTATAATTATTCAAGAGATGATGAAGAAATCTACAAGGAGTTCTTGGAAATTGCAAATGAGCTAATCCCTCACATTATGAGAGTTGTCAGCTCTGGGATCTCAGCCAGATCCATACTGAAAGACCCAGAATGTTTTGGATACTTGTTAGAGTTTTATGATGGGATCTGTGAGTGGGAGGAAGGATCAGCCACACCTGTACTACATATTGGTTGGGCTAAGGCACTTTTCAATACTATTGCAAAGTTTGATGCCCATGTCAGGTCACATGTCAAAATCTCCTGCATTGATCCAGATTCCACAGGTGAGCTGTTTGGTTATGTTTTTAGTTTAAAACAAGTGGAAAAATAATGACATTGGAAAATGAAATTTTTTTTTGAAAAGGCAAATGGAAGTTGAGTTGGTTACCTCAGATTGAGAGTGGGTGAGGTAGTGAGTGAGTGCCCAGTTTATTATGTGGTAGTAGATCTCTGTCTTTTTCACTTCATTTCTTTCTCTTTTTTTTTTTTTTTTTTTTTTACACAAGGATTTTACAAGGTTAGGTAAAGAGTTCTTAACCGTTATTTAAAAGCTAAAAGCAGTTACCTACCTCATCTCATTTGAAAGCCTTTTTATTTTTATAAGACATACAAATAGGGAATAGGATGAAGGTGGAGCCTTCTGTGGGCCAGCTATTCCATTTGGTCATTTGACTTTATTTCATCGATGTCATTATGTTGTACAAAGATGTTTCAGACTTACGTCATTCTAGGAATAAATGATATCAGATGAAGTGACATTCTTGAGAAGGGTACAGTCAGAGTGTAGTTGCTGTTTGCTGCCCCTC